>NW_025193582.1:0-3959 GCF_004010195.1 Chiloscyllium plagiosum | reverse complement strand
CTTTTATGTTACTGACTGCTAATGGACCAAGGAGCTGTCGCATAAAGCAATATCGAGTATTGATCGGTAATTGTCTGAATGTACAATTCGATCATGGCCTGTACCCTTCTATAATGAAAATTATAAGAAAAGTCTTTGTTTTCAGCTTTGTGCACCGTTACACCAAGGAACACGGAAGTGTATTCCTTTGGGTTTTTGCACGCTCTATACTCGGCCGTATGAAAAATAAAGAGTGCAATCTTAACAGCCAGACCAATTGCGAGTGTTTATTGATCGATCGCGCAACCGAGAGACATTGTCGGGTTCCAGATCATCATGATGTGACATGACTCGGATTCGGTTTGGACGGATTGCATACAGTGGTAAAAGAGCCCTCAGTCCTCCACTATTTAGTGTACAGAAATTGGCCGGCCAGACGTCAGTATTTTCTCCATGTGGTTTTCCTCAAATTCAAATGTGTTTGACTCGACCCCTCCCTCTCTATCGTCCAAGTGCAGCCTGAAAAGTTCATGATAAAAATACATCGTGAAATGAAAAAAAAAGGAGTCGGGGTCCCCAGGAAATTTGTCCAAAAATTTGACACGCCAGACCAGTGTCAACTGGTTCAAGGTGAAAGAGCTATGAAGATATTGCACTGCCTGATTATGTCCTGGCCCCAAATCCAGCTCATATTCTGTCCTCGATACAACCAGACTTTCGATCTTTCGCTGTTGTCGACCTGCAACTTGCTTTTTTCTCTCTCTGTCTATTCATGAAGACACTCAGCACCTATTTGTCTTTACTTTTAATGGATAACAGTTGATGTGGAGTCGACTACCTTGTGGCTTCATACATTCTCCGACCCTTTTCCCTCAGGTCTTACAGAAACAATTGCGGTCTCTCACCCTCACAGGTGGGTCTACATTGATCCAATATGGAGCCGAACTCCTTGTTGCCAGTCTAGATTAAGAATCTGATCACTCCGATGTTGTCCTCATCCTCAACTATCTGAAACGCCTGAGCTATGTTGTCTATTCCATAAAGATCACATTTGCACAATGCCTGGTACAGTTTCTAGGTTTCATACTGTCAGCTGTTTCACGTTCCCTTGAGCAGAGCCGTATTACTCCTATCGTCAACGTCCCGGTTCCAACAACTGCAAAAAAGTTCGTCAATGGCTGGGTATGGTCAAATTCTGCCAACAATAGATCCCTAACGCTGCCCCCTCGTTCAGATGTTGACCCCTTTTACGTCCTATGAAGGTAACTTCGAGCTTTCCTCAGAGGCATAGCAAGCTTTCTACGAACTTAAACAAACCTTGTCACAAGCTACAGCTTTGGGAAGACTCCACTATGACAGACCTTTCCATCTTTACTGCACGATTCTGAATGATTGTGTTTCCTCAGTTCTCATTAAACTACATAGAGATCGCCACTGCCCGGTTGCCTATTTCTCTACTAAACTTGACTCTGTTGCCTTAGGATATCCCCATTGTACTCAGATCCTTACGGCTATTTATCTTAGATTACAGTTCACAGAAACCCTTACACTTCAGCAGGATATTGTCGGCTACAGTTCCAAATGCGGTGATCGCCCGGTTGAGACAATTACAAACTCAACATTTGACTGGAGTTCGCCAAAACCGTTATGAGATTTACCTCCTCTACAACCCCTGGCTGACCTATAGGTATTGTACCGCCATTAATCCTGCCGATTTCTTTGCACATCCCCCATCACTCTTATCCACTTCAGATCATGACTGAATTCTCCTCATCAATGAGGACATCCACATTCGTCCAGCTCTTTCCCAGGCCTCAATCACAGACACTGGCACCACTATGTTCAATTATGGTAGTTCTTCTACTGACCACACAGGCACTCGCTTCTCATGCGACACAATAATTGATGACCGTGGTTTCGTCATGGAATCAGCTTCTTTTGAGATTCCCTTTTCTAAACAACACATGAACTTTTTTGGAGAAAGCGAGGACTGCAGATGCTGGAGATCAGAGCTGAAAATGTGTTCCTGGAAAAGCGCAGCAGGTCAGGCAGCATCCAAGGAGCAGGAGAATCGACATTTCGGGCATGAGCCTCTTCAGGAATGAGGAAAGTGTGCCAAGCAGGCTAAGATAAAATGTAGGGAGGAACGAGTTGGGGGAGGGGCGTTGGAAATGCGATAGGTGGAAGGAGGTTAAGGTGAGGGTGATAGGCCGGAGTGGGAGTGGGGACGAAGAGGTCAGGAAGAAGATTGTAGGTTAGAAAGGTGGTGCTGAGTTCGAGGGTTTGGACTGAGACAAGGTAATTTTGCAAAGTTTGTGCCCAAACCTCCCCCCTTACTTACCTCCAAGGCCCCAAGGGATCCTTCCATATCCGCCACAAATTTACCTGCACGTCCACACACATCAGTTACTCCATCCACTGCACCCGATGTGGCCTCCTCTATATTGGGGAGACAGGCCGCCTACTTTCGGAACATTTCAGAGAACACCTCTGGGGCACCCGACCAACCAACCCAACCACCCCGTGACTCAACACTTCAACTCCCCCTCCCACTCCACCAAGAACATGAAGGTCCTTGGACTCCTCCATCGCCAGACCATAGGAACACGAAGGATGGAGGAATAGCGCCTCATCTTCCGCCTGGCAACCCTCCAACCACAAGGGATGAACTCAGATTTCTCCAGTTTCCTCATTTCCCCTCCATCCACCTTGTCTCAGTCCCAACCCTCGAACTCAGCACCACCTTCCTAATCTACAATCTTCTCCCTGACCTCTCCACCCCCAACCCCACTCCGGCCTATCACCCTCACCTTAACCTCCTTTCACCCTTCGCATTTCCAACGCCCTTCCCGAAGTCCTTCCTCCCTACCTTTTATCTTAGCCTACTTGGCACACTTTCCTCATTCGTGAAGAAGGGCTCATGCCCGAAACGTCGATTCTCCTGCTCCTTGGATGCTGCCTGACCTGCTGCGCTTTTCCAGCAACACATTTTCAAGCTGAACTTTTTGACCTGATGCTTTCCTGCCTCTTCAGGTCGAGCCTTCGTTTTCTTTTAGATTACCTCCCTTCTGTGTGGAAAGAGACCTTTTGGCCCAACAATCCACACTGAAACTCCGGAGAGTAACCCACCCAGATCTATTTCCCTTTGACTAATGATCCTAACACTATGGGCAATTTAGAATGGCCAATTCACCTGACCTGCACAACTTTGGACTGTGGGAGGAAACAGTCCCCCAGGCAACCCACGCAGACACGGGGAGAATGTGCAAAATCCACATTGACAGCCGACCAATGCTGGGATCGATCCTAGAGCCCTAGTTCTGTGAGGCAGCAGTGCAACCACTGGGCCTTGTGAACGTTTATACTGACTCCCGATAAACCTTTAATGTTGTGAATGTGTTTGGTCAATTCTGGACAAATACAGGATTGTTGACCTCTTCAGGTTCTCGCATACCACTGGCCAATCCCCTGTGGTCATTGGTAACCATGGTGTTGATGAGGCCGCAACAGCAGCTTCTCACGGCCATCTTATGATGATGCCTAACATGATGAGACAAACTGAATGTCCTGACAACAGTGAGTCGACCTCTGACAAACTAGTGCCAACTGTTAAAGATGTGCAAAGATTTCATTGAGTTGCAAAGGTGTCAGCACGATAAATATTTGGTCATTGCTGAAGCTTACCCACTTCCAACGCTACTGTTAAAACGGTTGTAAATATTTTACACAAGGAGATTATTACCTGTTTTGTTTTTTGCGTTTGTCTACCTTCTGACAATGGTCCTCATTTTATTGGAGATATTAATGAGGAATGATGCTCTCAGTTTGGGATCCACCACCAACTACATTTTGCTTATTCCCCTCAGGCTGCAGTTTTCGTGGAACATCTTGACCAGAGTCAGAAAACTAAACTTACCAAATGGACTCCTGAGACAGGTTTTTCCTGTGTTAGGTTGGTGCTTCTGGTATTGTTCCATCGA
>NW_025193581.1:0-3959 GCF_004010195.1 Chiloscyllium plagiosum | reverse complement strand
TTCAGGTGTTGGAAAACATGGATAAACCAATTCGGTATCTTGCACGTACTCTGACCACATAAGAAAGAGGAGCAGAATTATGCATGATATGTTTCTCAACCAGATCCTCCTGCTTTCTCCCCATAACCCTTCATCCCTTTACTAATCACGAACCTATTTGTCTCTGCTTTAAATACACGGAGAAGTGTGCTCTCCACAGCCTTCTGCAGCAATTATTTCTACACATTCACCACCCTCTGAGTGAAGAAATTACTCCTCATCTCAGTTCTAAAGGTGTCCCTTCACTCTGAGGCAATGCAATCGATACAGTTGTGTGTGAGAGACAGTGAATGTGATGGTGAATATACACTAACTTGAAGAGGGATGGAGAAGAGCTGACTGAGGGCCCCATGTGAAGTTCCTCTTGGTTTAATTCCAGCCCTCCACAGTTTGAGGTTGACGTCCTACAATTTACCCATTCAATGGGTTTGGCACGATGGCTGAGGGGACAGCATTATTGTTCGATTCCACGTGCAGGAGAGTATCGATGTGAAGTTTGCACGTTCTCCACATGTCTACATGGGTTTCCTCCAGATCCTTTCCACAATGCAAAGATGTGCAGGCTAGGTGGTGTAAACATGGGAGAGGCAGGGGTAGAGGGGTGGGTCTGGGTAGGATGCTCTTCGGAGAGTCACTGTGAACTTGAGTAGCCTGCTTCCTTGCTGTGGGGATTCTCTGAAGCCTAAACATTTCTCGATTGGAAGAGTGGAGCTGACATCAAAGATGAATTGAAAGGCTCAAATTATTTCTCCATTTCATCGTGCTTTCTGATCTTTGGGTGGATTTTAACCAGTTGTTTTTCAGTTAATTTCAGCTTCTGTCAGTTTTAGCGTAACTGGCGCTGACCACCCGCCCCTGCCTTCTCATTGGAGAGCTGCTGTATCTCATACTCAGTCCCAGGAGGTGGTGGGAGTCAGTCCCAGAACAGAACAGAGGCCTGGCCCAGGGACTGGGAGGATGAACGTTCACAAATCCTGGGTGATGTGTAGAATGGGTCCCGGGGGAGCGTTGGTAAATGGTGACCTGCCTCTTTCCACATGAACCAAGAGAACCTGGATGAACCAGGACAAAAATTATACTTTTATTCCCACTGTTGGATTGCACCCAGGTTTTGCTTAACTGAAGCTCCCAATGTGCAACAGTGATCGTACTGTTTGAAACATCCAGAAAGCTGGTGACCAGTACAATGCATGGAATGATAGATATGGTCTCAGAAATGCACTGTGGAACTGAATTATATCCTGCACACATTTGTATTAAATCCTCCTGTGGCAAATGAGATTTGTTTTAGATTTCCTACTTTACTGGTGTGCCTGCAGACTAACCTTTTGAAATTATTGGACTGGGAGAGCCTACTCTGCAATTTCTTTTAGAATGGAATAGCCTTTATTGTCATGTGCACGTAAATTAATGCAGTTGGAAGTTTGTAATGGTGCCTTTTGGTGTCAAATTAGGGACAGGATACCCAGGTATAGATACATTAATTGATGTTACAGAATTGAGGTAATAGGAAAATCGACAAGCATAGAACATAGGGTTTAAAAAATCCAGGATGATATTATTAACTCTTCAACCTCACTTTCTATGGAACCAAAACTCACTTTAACTTCTTTTGTCTAAACATTTATAGAACTTCTTATTTTTTAAATATATTTCTGGTTAGCTTTCTCCAACAGAGTAATTTTCCCATTCTCATTTATCTTCTCACCATTTTTTGGCTCTTTTCTGATATATTGACCAATCTTCTGACCTGCCATCTGTCTTTCCACCATTACCTGCTTTTTCTTTCCGTTTGACACTACCTTTAACATTTTGAGTTAAACATGGGTTGTTTATCCATCCTTTGGATTTTTTCTTGCTCATTGAAATGTATCTGCTGTTCGATGTAATCATTCTAACATGTTGCATGTCAAAATACGGAGTCGAACATTTTTTGGAAATTCTTCCATGCAAGTTCAGGGAAATCTACATATTAGTCAATATATTTGGATGCACATTCATGTATATTCCGATTACTGAAGCCAGAATGCTTGCTTTGATTGTTTCATTTGTACTTTGTGTGTGTTGCAAGCTCTCGATATAATTTCAGGTGATTGCATCACATCATTTTCTGAATCCACTGACACTGGCTTTCTGAAATTCTGCAATGTTTCTTCTGCTTCAGTTACCAGTTTGGATCTTCCATGGTTGGAGGAAGAAATTGCCCTGGATGACTTAAAGGATGTGGACAATAGCGTCTCTTTTGCTTTCTTTTCTGTTTTCCTTCTTTTCTGAAAGAAGTTGTTGAATTTTTTTCTGGTATCATGTGTGTTAATGTATATTTGGGGGTGGAGACAATACTACTTTTAATTTCGTTACTAATATCACTTTTTTCTTGCCTTTCTTGACTTTAAATTGCGATGTGGCTCAAACTGGAAGGAGTTATGGAGGTGTTTTTGGGATATGTAAGTGCCCCGTGTTGACAGGCGTAGGGCCCCTCACTAAGTATCTAATGTTGGTTCAGTTTGTTGATTTTTTGCATACATAGTTACTTGCAGTAGTTCTGGTTTATGTATTTTTTTAGATTGCATGAGTCTTTTTTTTGGTTTATGCTCAGCAATTGGTAAGTCAAATTCTTCTTTTTTGGAGTTCAAATGGTGTTATAGAGAGTCATGGCTAATTGTGTCCTTAAATGATGTACCTGGAATATTAGAGGTAGCCATTCGCCAGTGAAGTGAAAAAGGTGCATTCTAGTCTGAGAAAGGAGAGGGTGGACATAGCCCTTTTACAGGAGACTCACTTTGGTGATATGGCAATTGCAGCAGGATGGGCCTACCCAAGTGTATTTCTCTTCCTTCACAAATAGGAGTATGGGAAAGGCTATGTTTATTTGGAAGAATCTTCCATTTAAGATGCTAGTTTAGATTAAAGATGAGTATGGGCAGTTCAGCATTATTAAAGCCTCAATGCAGGGAGATGGGTATAGTATTTTGAATGGTTCTTGCCCCCCAGCGCATCACTTTAAATTTTTCATCGATGCATTCTCAAACCGATGGCTCTTGCACCATGGCAGATTATTATAGGGGGAGACTTTATGTGCCTTATGGATCCCACGGTGGAACAAATGCCTGGAGGCACCTCAACACTTCCTTTACAATCTGAGCAACTAGCAGATTTACGTGCGGAATTGGGATTGGTAGCTATCTGGAGGTGTACCCATCCCACGGGGAGGGACATTACGTTTTTACTAATCTGCACAAGTGTCATATTAGGATTGATCTTTTCGTAACTTCTGCGCCAGCCTTGGATTCCGTAACATTTTGTACAATTAGAAATGTCACTAATTCTGATCACGCTACAATATATTTAGAGATTGAGGTTAAGAGCAATGTTACAGGTCCTCGACATTGGCGAATGTATTCTGAAGTCCATCGAATAATTCTTCAATGAAAGTAAGGTATTGTAAGCCACCAAATCGGATAAGGCCAGTAACCTATTTATTCTTTGGAAGACTGATAAGACTTATGTCAGGGGATAATTATTTCTTATTCTGCCAGTCAGAAATGACAGAAAGGGAAGCAGCAATTTCTGCTTGAGGCATGGCTAAGTTCAATCGACGAGGCGTAATTTGCTTGGCCCTCAGTGGCGAAGCTGCAGCGGGTTAAAGCTCTTTGTTCCACCATGAACTCGACGTTCATGCAGACAACAAGGAAGTAACTTGCTTTTGTGAAATAAAGACTGTATGAGCACGGTGACAAGCCGGGCAGATATCGAACATATCTTGCCAGGACAAATAGATAAGACTAGTTACAGCGTGGAAACAGGCCCTTCCGCCCAACAAGTCCACATCAACGCGCAACAAGTCCACATCAACGCGCAACCCACCCAGACCCATTCCCCTTCACCTAACACTGCTGGCTATTTAGCATGGTCAATTCACT
>NW_025193580.1:0-3959 GCF_004010195.1 Chiloscyllium plagiosum | reverse complement strand
TTGTATTATTCAAAAGAGGCCACATGCGGTATAATTCCCAGATTGTCATGTCGCTGCCTGTGATGCGTGGTGTATGAAGTGCGTGCTTTTCCATCTTACATGCAATAGCTTTGCGTATTTGCTACTGGAGACCGTGAAGTGATGGCAATTTTTCTAGTCGGATCACCAAATGCATGATGATTGGCTGGTGGAGGCTCGGACTCTCTCTGCACTATCAATACACGACCAGCAAACTCATGTTCTGTGGATTCACCATGGAATCTTATAATGGTTATCATATTCAAATAGTTTACATTCTTTCGGGAAGAAAATCTATGGTCCGTATCTGATCAAATTTTTCATTTGTCATGTGACTAATTTCTAAATGCCCTGCAGGGCAGAAAAGAATGGGAAACGAATGTTGCTTCTGGCAGCAATGCCTGTATGTCATGAATAACTGCTGTCGATATTATTATGGACCACGTCAGAACTTGTCAAAATATTTTAAGAAGGTGGACTACACAATGAACTTATTTTTTTTTGTAAATGCAGATGCAGAGTGGATTATCCAGCACTGATGCAGCTGCTCAAACCACAGGGCTTTAAACAAAATAGAATTTATTAAACCACTATGAATGAAACAGGAACACAAGAAAGCATGATTGCGTATAACTTACTGAAAACTTAATTAACACGATTTCGCAACTTAATAAAACTGTTCCGTTCTCTGCAACATCCCATGATCATACATCATGTAAAGTATAATGCAAGCATAAGTGGTATCAGAGAAACTTTTCTGACAAGACCACGGTTGAAACAAGAAACGCATTTTTCAATGTGGCTGCTTCTCTCAGCCCCAGTAGATTTGTCGCTCTTCCTACAGCTTTGGATGGAACGCAATGGATTTAGATTGTTTTATTTGGAATCTGTCCATAGCTTCCTTGAATAATTCTGATGTACTTTTGTCCCCAGATCGGACTGATTCGCCGTGGATAATCAATACTGTATTGAAAAAGAGTAACTCTTAAGCAATCCTTTGAGCTGTGATTTTGCATAATGGAAGAGCCTCTTTAAATCTAGTGAACAAATACTATATTGTTAAGAAATACTGATTTTCCACTTTCTAATTCAGGGAAGAGTCGACGCAATCAATTAAGACACTTGTGAAATATTACTGAAATGCAGGAATGGGTAGTCAAAGAGCAAGCTTCATTACTCTCTGTGGTTTACAATTAACTGATACGAGTGACATGTCTGGCAAAATTCAACTATATCCTTGAGCAGTCTGTGCCAGTAAAAATGATCTTGCATTTTATCTTAAGAGTTTTGAACCCGTAAATGACCTGCTATTTGGAGTCCATGCACAATCCAAAGCAACTTCTTCCGATAACACACTGGTATATAACTGCATGAACTTCCACTCATTACTCAATTGTCCGAACATGTGATGGACTCAATTTTATCACTAGGACATCACAGAACACGGAACATAGAAAATAGAGCATTGCAGTTCTGTACAGGCCTTTTGGCCCTCCATGTTGCGTCGACCAGTGGAACTAATCTGAAGCCTGTACATCATAACTTATCCCATTTTATCTATATGTTTTTCCAATGATCATTTAAATGTCCTTAAAGTCGGCGAGACTTCTACTGTTGTAGGCAGTATGCTCCACATCGCTATTAATCTCTGAGTAAAGAAACTACCGCTGGCATCTTTACTGTATCTATCATCCCTCAATTTAAAGCTGCGTCCCCTCGTCCGAACTATCACCACGTGAGGACTGGGAATTCTATTGCCAATCCAGGACAACCAGCACCACTGCCTTTCCGACCCCCCTCTTGACGTAAAAATAAATGACAAAATAAACTTGTGAAAGAGGCAGTATCGTCACAGTATCACGCGATGGATTTTATGCTTTTGTGAGCTGAAAGCCAACAGAACAAAACTTTCTCGCCCAGGATTTTTTACACTCAATCTGTCCTGCAGAATGTTTGTGAAGGCGGTTTCAATGGAGATGGAATCACGTGTTAGTAAAAGGATTGGTTTTGTTCCTTCATCAGAAGTCCCGAGCTGCACCATCCCCAAGAACCCAAGGTCTCGAAACAGGCTAGATCTCAGCCTCCACTGCGCGATCCAGATGATAAAACAGCATTGATGAAAGAGACAATTCTGGCATTAACAATTGCTAAAACCACAACACAGACAGAATCCATGATGTGCACTGTGGAGTCAAACGGTAACACACGCAAACTGACACAGGTATATGCACTCACATTTACATAAACACAAACTCAACTCCATTGACACACATACAAACAGGCAGTAATGCCAGCAGATACATAAGCACAACTGCACTCACTGACTGACACATATGCATGCAGACACACACACACATCACAAACAGTCACACAGTTACAGCGAGATACCCCCTCACGCGCAAAGAGACATTAACTGCAATAATATTAATTCAACACAGTGAGAAAGCAGATACTGGGGCATCAGCTAATATTCAGCTGCTGAATGGTGTCTATCAATGGAACGACTACTGTGGAGGCCAACTAATGTTTGGAAACACAGCAATATTCAACATGTTTATTGCCTATAGAAATAATTTGACGACAGTAGTACTATATGCAGTGTGAGATAACTAATATATGAACACTCAGCAGTGTGCAAAATGTACATTGACTGCAGTAGTACAATGTCTCGTGCGGGACAACTGAAATTTGCATGCATCGCACATTAGAAACAGTGTACTGTGTCTAGGCAAGCAATGGCTATTGTGGGAGACTGATACGTGCACATTCAGTTGTGCAACCCCAGTATTTAAAACATGAGCGCATGTGAAATACTGCATCATTTCCGGTCTTTGCATGAAAACAACGTAGCCTTTCTTGAGCGCTGAAAGATTAAATACAGTCTTGTAGCCGGCGAGGTCCTTTTACGAGGTGAATGTTTAACAAACCATCTAACTATCCAAAATGATCCGAGATTAGTACCCCACACATCACTGAACGTATAACGTAGAATGTTCAATATTGAACATTGAACATTACAGTGCAGTACAGGCCCTTCGTCCATTGATGTTGTGCTGACCAGTGAAACCATTCAAAAGCCCATCGAACCTACACTATTTCATGATCATTCATGGGATTATCTAATTACCATTTCAATCCACATAATATTGCCGAGTGCACTACTGTTGCAGACAGGTCTTTCCACATCCTTGCTACTCTCTGAGTAAATAAATTGCTTTTCGCAACTGTCCTATATCTATCACACCTCAATTTAAAGCTATGTCACCTCTTGCCAGCTATCACCATCCAAGGGATAAGGCTCTCACCCAATCTAATGCTCTGATCATCTTGTATGCCTCTCTGAAGTTACCCCTTATCCCCCTTATCGCGAACAAAAACAGCCTCATGTCTATCACCCTTTTCTTATAAGACTTTACTCAGATACTAGGCAATATCCTGCTAAATCTCCTCTGCACGCCTTTCCAAAGTTTCCACAGACTTCCAATCATATGGCCGCACCAGAGTTTTGTACAGCTGAAACAACACCACATAGCTCCAAAACTCAAATCGTCTGCGAATAAAATCTGAAAAACTAAACGTTTTCTTTAACAACCCTATCAACCTGAGTAAAAGACATGGCTGCAGATGCTGGAGGACAGAGTCGAAAAGTGTGGCGCTGGAAAAGTACAGCCCATTAGGCAACATCTGAGGCTTAGGAAAAGTCCTGCAGCAGAAGAGCCATTCCTGATGAAAGACTTCTGCCCGAAGCGTTAATTCTCCTGTTCATTGAAAGCTGCCGAACAGGCTGTGACTTTCCAGCACCACATCTATCAGCCTTTGTGGCAAATTAAAGGGATGCATTTACATCGACCCAGAGACCTCTGTGCTCATGCACACTGCCCAGAGTCTTACTCTGAGCCCAGTACGCTATATGCCTGTTCCTCGATCCAATATGCGTCACC
>NW_025193579.1:0-3959 GCF_004010195.1 Chiloscyllium plagiosum | reverse complement strand
AGAGTTTAGATCTGATCCGTTGCTTGTGGGATCACTTAGCTCTGTCTATCACTTACTGCTTATGATGTCTGGCGCACAAGTGGCTTCACCGGGCTGACACCTCATTTTCAGATATGCCCAGTGCTGCTCCTGCCCTCCTGCATACTCCATTGAACCAAGGTTGATCCTCTGGTTTGATGCTAATTGTTGTGAGGGGGATATGCCAGGCCATGAGTTTGTGCTGGAGTTCAATTCTGCTGCTATTGATGACCCACAACACGTTATGGAAACCCAGATAGATCTGATCGAAGTCTGTCTCAGTTAGCACGGTGATAGTGCCACCTAAAATGGTGGAGGTTATTCTCAATGTGCAGGTGTGACTTTATCTCCACAATGACTATGCAGTGGTCACTCTTACCGATAATGTCATGGACAGATACTTCTGCAACTGGCAGATTAGTAAGGCTGTGGTCAAATATGGCTTTTCCCTCTTGTAGGTTCCTTCACCACCTGCCGTAGACCCAGTCTATCAGTTATATCCTTTAGGACACGGCCAGCTCAATTAGTAATGCTGCTGCTGAACCACTCTTTGTGGACATTGACATCCCCAACCCAGAGTACATTTTGTGCCTTTGCCACCCTCAGTGCTTCCTCCAAGGGTTGGTCAGCATGGAGGAGTGCTGACTCATCAGTTGGTAGAGGCTGGTACATTGTAATCAGCAGGAGGTTTCCTTTCCCATGTGTAAACTAACGCCATGAGACTTCATGGGAGACAGAGTCACTGTTGAGAACTCCCAGCGTAATTCCCTTCCAACTGTATCCCACTGTGCCACCACTTCTGCTTTGTCTGTCCTGCTGGTGAAACAGGAGATATCCGGGGAAGGTGATGGGGTGTCTGGGACATAGTCATATTCAGAATCATACCTTAAATACAAGGTCAGGCTGTTGCTTCACAAGTCTGTTTATTTCTATTCACTGTTTCCTGCCAGCTGTCCGATTCTGGAAGCATGTCCATATATTCGTTCCAATCCACTAAGATTTGATTTTGCAAACTGGGCTTGGAGCTTTACCAAACTTTTTCTGAAAATCCACATGTTTTACATCCATTGCTTCTCTTTCATTTGTCTCCCAGTCTGTTTCTCAAACATAATTCGCATTTTACAAATCTATGTTAGTGTTGTCTATGACCATTACTTTCAGCCTCAATAATTGCTCCTAAACCATTTACTTACTATGTTCTATGTTCCATGTACTATTTCGTTTTCCATATCGAACTTGGTTTTCCTGGTATTGTCAGAAAGTTATGTGAAGACAGAACTGAAGTAGTGGATTCATAGTTCTGACATTTCCCTGTTTCCCTCTCTCCATTCTCTGGTTTCAAACTAGAAGGAACCTGTACTGTTTTTTCACACTTCTCACATTGACATAATTTGACAAGCTTTAACAGTTCACTCTTATAACCTTTGTGAACCTTATCTTCAGAAACCTATCAATTCCTGTCTTAAGCTGCTCAGCTCCACATCATACACGAACAGGAGCATATGCTCTGTACCAACAGAAATACAGCACGATCTATATTAGTCCCACTTTTCAACACCAGGCACATAGCCTGGAATGTTATGACACTTCCAAGTGCTCGTCCAAATACACTTAATGGTTGAGAGGTTAGCCGTGATAACTGAAGAAGGGCCTGTGCCCGAAACATCGAATCTCCTGTTCCCTGGATGCTGCCTGACCTGCTGTGCTGTTCCAGCAATAAAGTTTCAACTAGCCGTGATAACTCCCCTCTCAGGAAGTACATTCCAGACCTCAACACCCTCTGGGTGAAAAAAAAGTAATGTTTACATCCTCTCTGAACGTCATACCCTTCACTTTAAGGTGTGCTCCCTTGTTCTTGACCCTCTGTCTAAAAGGAACAGCTACTGTCTATCCACCCTGTCCATGCCCCTTGTTAACTTATCCTTCTGAATCACATCCCCCGCAGCCTCCTCTGCTCCAAAGTAAACTACCCGAGCTTATCCAGCCTCTCTCCATAGCTGATATGCTCCATCCCAGAGAACATCCTGGGAAATCTCCTCTGCAACCCACTCCAGTACAATCACATCCTTCCTGTAATGAGGCTCCCAGAACGACATACAGTACTCCATCATGGACTAACCAAAGCTCTGTATAACACTTATAATCTACTCCCTGATGAATAAACGCTCCACCCAAGGTTCAATTCTTAACTACTCCATTACCCTGTTCAGTCACATTCAGGGATGTGTGGAGAAACACCCTCTGAGCTTCCTAGTGTGCTGCCAATCAATGTGTACACCCCATGTCTGGTTCCTCCTTCCAAAGTACATCACCTCATATTTATCAGGATCACATTCCATCTGCCATTGATCTGCCCATCTGATCATTCCACTTGTATTTTCCTGTAAAATCAGAACTTCCTCCTCACTGCCAACCACGCGGCCAAACTTTCTGTCAAACACAAACTTACTTATCACAACTCCCACTCCTCCACCCACTCCCCCTCCAGATTCACATCTATACCATTTATGAATGCTACAAACAATAAGGGACACAGCACTTATCCCTGTGGTAAACCAGGGCACACTGGTCTCCAGTCACACAGACAGCCTTCTCCCACCACCCTCTGACACTAAGACAACTTTCGTTGTAACTTTTCAAGTTATCCTTGATACTCTGAGATTTTACTTTATTTTTTTCAATTTCCCATGTGGAACTTTGTCAAAGGCCTTTCTGCAAAACTAAATAAGCGACCTCCTCAAAATAATTCAATCAAATTAATTAGGTATGCCTTCACTCTGATTAAGTCATGATGATTATCCCTGATCAAACCTTGCGACTCTGATTGGAGTTCGATTTTCTCCTTCTCTATTTTCTCCAGTAGTTTCCTGAACAATGATCGAATACTCGCTCGTCCGTAGTTACCTTGGCAAATCTCTACCATCCTTACTGTGAAGTTGAATCGTATTAGCTGCTCTCCAGTCCTCTGGCACCTCCCCGATGGTCAGACTCCAATTAAAGTTTCCTTCCTTGACTCCAACAGTATCCACACCTGCGGATTGGTCCAATTTTATACCATACAAAGCCTCAAACCCCCGCTCGTATTTTACATCAATATCTTCAAGAGCTTTTCAGTCCATCTTCTCGAATTCTGTACCTGCATCCTCCTTCTCCCAAGTAAAACAGCTGTGATGTTTACATGTAACAATCTATCAATGTTCTCCGGGTTGACGCACTGATTGCCCCGCTTTGGTTTCTAATGGACACTAACTGTTTGCTGATCATTCTGTTCTACTTGTCCGTGTAGAATACCGTGGGATTCTCCCTAATCTCGCCTGCTTGCACTTCTCCATGTCCCTCTGTTATTCAGTCCCCTCTATGTTTCTAAGTTTCTAAGTTTCAGTACAATCAAATCTCATCTTTTGAAACTCGAGATCACAGGCTGAATGTCCCCCATCAGACAATCTTGCCATTTTATGGATTAGTCTGGAAGATACCTTTTGCACTTCCTCTGTAGTCAGTGTATTCAATCTTAGATTGGGACTCCAAACGGTATACAATACTCTAAATTTAGTCTCAGCAACACTATATGCAGCTGGTGCACGATATCTTCTATATTGCAATTACATACACATGAATGTGAAGCTAATGTTTCGTTTCCTATTTACATGCGTTCTTCCCAATTCCTTTCACTTTAAATTTTCTTATGAAGTTAGTGGGAGAGTTCTTAAAAAAGATCTTCCTGAATATCCAAACATACGTTATCCATTAGCTTCTCATTGCCTACGTCCACAAGAATCATCTTCAAACCATTCCAAAAAAATGTTTGCCACGTATGGTTTTCGTTTCATCGATGTATTATCATCCTCCCCAGTTTTCCCATTACCTTCTATATATCCAGTAACACGTTCTTTGTAATTCAGCCCAAGAGACACCCGACCGTGGATTACAAGTTACTGATC
>NW_025193578.1:0-3958 GCF_004010195.1 Chiloscyllium plagiosum | reverse complement strand
TGTGTGGACGGCAGTGAGGGTCAGGCTGGGAGCGGTGTGTGGACGGCAGTGAGGGTCAGGCTGCTGACGGTGTGTGGGAGGCAGTACCGGTCAGGCTGGGGCGGTGTGTAGGTGGGCGATCGTGCTGTGTGCTGCTCCAGTCTCCTGAATGGAGAGCAGACTTTGAAAACTCCGAGCCCCAGAGGAAAGGCATTTAATCAATTCACCGAATCATTGATTGTCCGAATGAATTAGTGCCCACCCAACTCGTTCACATAATTGAGGTTCCTCTGTCGGTGGGGACATGAATAGGAAGGGTTTAGAGGGAAATGGGCCAGGTGCTGGCAGGTGGGACTAGAATGGGTTGGGATACCTGGTCAACATGGACGGGTTGGACCGAAGGGTCTGTTTCTGTTATGTAAATCTGTATGACTCTATGACCTTCCAGCCAATTTTGTATCCAAATCTCCCCATCTCCTTGTATTCTATGGTGATGAACTTGCTAACCCGTGTGTTATGTGGACCCTTGCTGAACGTCTTTCTGAAGTCCAAGTTAGTGATTCCCATGCAGAAAGCCATGCTGACTATCCCTAATCATTCTTGTCTTCCAAATTACATGTACATCCTGCCCCTTATAAGCCCTTCCAACAACTTGCATTCGACTGACTTCAGGCTCGCCGGTCTATAGTTTGCTGACTTTTCCTTACCACTTTTCTCAAATAATGGCACCAGTCTTCCAGCAATTAGTCCAGAACTCGAGGGCATAGGTTTAGGGTGACAGGGTAAAGATATAAAAGAGACTGAAGGGGCAACTGTTTCACACAGAGGGTGGTACGTGTATGGAATGAGCTGTCAGAGGAAGTGGTGGAGGCAGGTACAATTGCAACATTTAAGAGGCATTTGGATGTATATATGAATAGGAAGGGTTTGGAGGGATATGGGCCGGGTGCTGGCAGGTGGGACTAGATTGGCTTGGGATATCTGGTTGGCATGGATGGGTTGGACGGAAGGGTCTGTTTCCATGTTGTACATCTCAATGACTCTGACACTAAATGGCCAGTTTCCACACCACCGTGATTCTACGAGAAACCCATTTGGACAAGTACCTAATAAGAAATGTTTGGATACATGTGGACCAAGGGGAGACAGGTGAGATTACCTCAGTTTGGAACTATGTTTGACATGGATTGATTGGATCACAGGGTCTGTTTCCATGCTACATAACATTACGACTCCAATTCTTGCTATCTCTGCATTCCTCCCTCTTCACATCTCTCCCTATCTCTGTCACCTCACCCAGCCTCACAACTCTTCCTTATCTTCAAAGTTTGTGAGAAGATTTGGAGCTTGGGTAATCATTGTTGTGGTTTTGTTCGCCGAGCTGGAAATTTGTGTTGCAGACGCTTTGTCCCCTGTCCGTTGCAGCTGGAACTGACAACCGGAAGCGGCAGATACAAACCACTATAAATGCCGGAGGAAACATCACAGAAACCCTTCACAGGAGACTCCCAAGCACTGAGGATGTCACCTCGACAGGGGACGAAACGTATGCAACACAAATTCCCAGCTCGGCGAACATCTTCCTTATCTGTAATAATTCCTCTCCAGCCTCAGACCCCTCCCTAACTCTAATCCCCTCCAGTCTCTCAAAGCTGAGCTATATATGCCTTTCTTTGATTTCGGCCTTGAGGATTCCCCATTTTTATTTCTCACTTGATGACGGCCCTTTCAGGTTCCTGCATCGAACTCCAGAATTTCCTCCTAAACCTCTCCATTTCACTTTCCTCCCAAACACATTGACCAATCATGTGTCAACTATTCTACTATCATTTTTTCTGACCTGGTTTCAAAGGTGGCCTGTCATATTCCTATATTAAGTGTCTCGAGGTTGACAGCACAGAAAAAGGCTCTGTGGGCCATTGAGTCTGTGCCAGTAAAGAAAACTATCACCAAACTATCCTGATCCATTTTCCAATACACAATCATTCGCACCATCTGTCTTGGTATCACAAGTGTGCACCTAAATATGTCTTAAATGCTATTTAGAATTCTGTGTCTCCCACCCTTCCAGACAGTGAGGTTTAGTTCAACTGGTGCTCGATGATGACATCACCCACAGGAACACAGAACAGCTGGGTCTGTGCAAACCAGAGATCGCCCACACATAGACGGGTCCCTGAGAGGGGGCACAGGGGATTTACCAGGATGGTTCAAGGAATGGGGGATTGTAGTAGCATGTTTTGGATATTCTTTTACATTATTCATTGATATGATATAGTTGTTGCTGATACATTGGGTAGATAATATCGATCTACAATAGATGGGCTCTCCTTCTCAACCTCTCCCCTTGCCTGGGCTGGGGTAACCTTCAGGTTAAACCATGACCAGTCATCTCTCACTAATGAGAGAGCAGCCCTAGGTCTGGTAGGACAATACTGACTTTGCCTCTTACACAGTGATGTCACTGTACCTCAGGGGTGGGGAGAGGGCATGCTGAGGGTAGTGGATGGGACACCACTCAGGCACAGTGCTTTGTCCTGAAGGATGTTCATGTTCTTTAACATTGCTGGGAGCTGCACTGATGCAGGCAAGTGGACACTGTTCCAACACAATCCTGATGTGTGCCTTATAGAGGGCAAACAGACATTGGGGAATCAGGGGTTTGGGGAAACTGAGATTGTTCTCCTTGTAGCAAAGGAAATTGTGGGGAGCTGTGACAGACGGGTTTACAAAAGTTACCCGTTAAAATAATTAACCTTACACCTATCAGCTCATTATACAAGGATTACAGGACACATTGAAGGTGTGGGGAGAACTATTGAGAGAATGGGATGATTTAAAGGAGAACTTTTCTGCAGTAAATGGGATTGAGCTGGAACACAATACTCACACACAATGTGAATATCCAGGTCCTGATGAATTGAGTAATGCTGTCAGAGTTTGGAGTTACAGTTATTGAGATTACCATCTGAATGTCCATCTGTAATATCCTGTAATACAAGTTTATAAAATCCATCACTGTCAGTTCAGGTTAGAAACTCTCACCATCCCCCCCTCCTGGGCCAGGACGACTGTACACATTACCCCTTGTGGAGGTCAGCAGTTAGTTCAGGGGGCAATCTATGTGGGTTTCTATGAGTTTCCACCTTGGGACTTCATGTGACTGAACAGGGCAGATCTTTCATAGAGTAATGCTGTCAGTGTTTGGCGTTACAGTTACTGAGATTACCATCTGAATGCCCACCTGTAGTATCCTGTAATGCAAGTTTATAAAATCCATCACTGTCAGTTCAGGTTAGAAACTCACACCATCCCCCCCTCCTGGGCCAGGATGACTGTACACATTACCCCTTGTGGAGGTCAGCAGTTAATTCAGGGGGAAATCTATGTGGGTTTCTATGAATTTCCACCTTGGGACTTCATGTGACTGAACAGGGCAGATCTTTGACACATGGGACAGAATGATCCAAGAGTCAGTGAGATGTGGAGAGCAGGATTTCCTTCCTTTTCTTTCCTTCCGTGTTGCCGATGTGCCTCATCAATAAGACATGGGGGGTGAAAGGCTCATGCAGCTCGATGGGCAAGCAGTCTCCATTCTGACCAATGGGCAGCAAGCTCCTCCCAGTCATCCCATAGAGTCTCATGAAAAACAGAGCAACACTGCACGCTTCCCACTGCCCAGAATTCCCAGTTTAGAAGAATTGGGGGGTGAGGGGAGGGGGTATCTGTCAGAAAAGGCATAAGTGTAAAGTTCTAAGAGGATTGTGAAGAGAGAGAGGTGCACAGGAGAAGGGGGAAACAAGTTGCCAGATGGAGTATAATTTGGGAAAATGGGAAGTTTGTCATTTTGGAGGAGATAATAAAAGAACAGAGTGCTATTTAAATGGTGGAAACTGCAGAAAGCTGCACCACAAAGGGACCAGGGGGTAATTGTGCAGGAAACACAGAAAGCAGCAGATTTTGGGCCAGTCACTGAATC
>NW_025193577.1:0-3958 GCF_004010195.1 Chiloscyllium plagiosum | reverse complement strand
AGGTATTGATGGAGCACTATCTGAGGAACTAAGGGAGCATTATCTGAGGTACTTTGAGAAAACTGTCTGAGCTACTGAGGGAGCACTATCTGAGTTATTGACGGAGAACTATCTGAGGTATTGAGGGAGAACTATCTGAAATATTGAGGGAGCACTTTCTGAGGTATTGAGGGAGCACTATCTGAGGTACTGAGGGAGAACTATATGAGATATTGAGGGCGAACTATCTAATGTATTGAGGGAGATCTATATGAGATATTGAGGGAAAACTATCTGAGGTATTGAGGGAGAACTTTCTGATGTATTGAGGGAGAATTATCTGAGGTATTGAGGAAGCAATTTCTGATGTATTGAGGGAGAATTATCTGAGGTATTGAGGGAGCACTTTCTGAGGTATTGAGGGAGCAGTGTCTGAGGTATTGAATGAGCACTTTCTGAGGTACTGAGAGACCAGTTTCTAAGGTACTGAGGGAGAATTCTGACGTACTGTGGAAGCAGTATCAGAGGTACTGAGGGAGAACTTTCCGAGGTACTTTGTGAGCACTTTCTGAGATATTGAGGTAGCGCTTTCTTAGATATTGAGAGAGCGCATTCTGAGGTATTGAGGGAGCACTGTCTGAGGTACTGAGGGATCACTTTCTGACATACTGAGGAAGCACTATCTGAGGTATTGAGGGAGCACTATCGGAGGTATTGAGGGAGCACTTTCTTAGATATTGAGGGAGCCTTTTCTGAGGTACTGAGGGAGCACTTTCTGAGATATTGTGGGAGAACTTTCTGACGTACTGAGGAAGAACTATCTGAGGTATTGAGGGAGCGCTTCCTGAGATATTGAGGGAGCACTTTCTGAGATATTGAGGGAGCACTTTCTGAGGTACTGAGGGAGCACTTTCTGAGGTATTGAGGAAGCACCTTCTGAGGTATTAAGGGAGCACTTTCTGAGGTACCGAGGGAGCACCTTCTGAGGTATTGAGGGAGCACTAACTGAGGAATTAAGGGAGCATTATCTGAGGTACTGTGAGAGAACTATCTGACCTATTGTGGGAGTACGTTCTGAGGTTTCGAGGGAGCACTATCTGAGGTATTGAGGGTGAACTATCTGAAATATTGAGGGAGCACTTTCTGAGGTATTGAGGGTGCTCTATTTGAGGTACTGAGAGAGAACTATATGAGATATTGAGGGAGAACTATCTGAGGTATTGAGGGAGCACTTTCCGATGTATTGAGGGAGAAATATCTGAGGTATTGAGGGAGCACTTTCTGTGGCATTGACGGAGCATTTTCAGAGGCAGTGAGGGTGCACTTTCTGAGGTACTGAGGGAACACTTTCTGAGGTACTGAGGGTGCACTTTCTGAGGTATTGAGGGAGCACTCTCTGAGATACAGAGGAACACTTTCTGAGGTACTGAGGGAGCACTTTCTGAGGTATTGAGGGAGCACTATCTGAGGTACTGTGGGAAGACTTTCTGAGATATTGAGGGAGCACTGTCTGAGGCGCTGAGAGAGCACTTTCTGAGGTCTTGGAGGATCACTGGCTGAGGTACTGAGGGAGCACTGTCTGAGGTTTTGAAGGAGCACTGTCTGAGGTACTGAGGGAGCACTTTCTTCGATACTGAGGGAGCACTTACTGGGGCTTTGAAGGAGCACTGTCTGAGGTACTGAGGGAGCACTTTCTGAGGTATTGAGGGAGCACTGTCTGAGGCCCTGAGAGAGCACTTTCTGAGGTATTGGAGGAGCACTGTCTGAGGTATTGAGGGAGCACTTTCTGAGGTATTGAGGGATCACTTTCAGAGGTACTGAGGGAGCACTTTCTGAGGAATTGAGGGAGCTCTGTCTGAGGCACTGAGAGAACACTTTCTGAGGTATTGGAGGAGCACTGTCTGAGATATTGAGGGAGCACTTTCTGAGGTACTGAGGGAGCACTTTCTGATGGTACTGAGGGAACACTGTCTGAGGCACTGAGAGAGCACTTTCTGAGGTATTGGCGGAGCACTGTCTGAGGTATTGAGGG
The DNA here is from genome assembly GCF_004010195.1 of Chiloscyllium plagiosum. Lineage (NCBI taxonomy): Eukaryota > Metazoa > Chordata > Chondrichthyes > Orectolobiformes > Hemiscylliidae > Chiloscyllium > Chiloscyllium plagiosum. The sequence continues at coordinate 1,947 of NW_025193577.1, read as the reverse complement.
AGCACTTTCTGAGGTATTGAGTGAGAAAAACCTAAGGTATTGTGGGAGCACTTTCTGAGGTATTGGAGGAGCACCGTCTGAGGTATTGAGGGAGCACTTTCTGAGGTATTGAGGGATCACTTTCAGAGGTACTGAGGGAGTTCCGAGGTATTGAGGGAGCACTTTCTGAAGTATTGAGGGAGCACTTTCTGAGGTACTGAGAGACCAGTTTCTAAAGTAATGAGGGAGAATTCTGAGGTACTGTGGAAGCACTATCAGAGGCACTGAGGGAGAACTATCCGAGGTACTGTGTGAGCACTTGCTGAGATATTGAGGGACGGCTTTCTTAGATATTGAGGGAGCGCATTCTGAGGTATTGAGGGAGCACTGTCTGGGGTACTGAGGAATCACCTTCTGACATACTGAGGAAGCACTATCTGAGGTATTGAGGGAGCACTATCGGAGGTATTGATGGAGTACTTTCTTAGATATTGAGGGAGCCCTTTCTGAGGTACTGAGGGAGCACTATCTGAGGTACTGAGGGAGCATTTTCTGAGATATTGAGGGAGAACTTTCTGACGTACTGAGGAAGAACTATCTGAGGTATTGAGTGAGCCCTTTCTGAGGTACTGAGGGAACACTTTCTGAGGTACTGAGGGAGCACTTTCTGAGGTATTGAGGGAGCACTGTCTGAGGTACTGAGGGAACACTTTCTGATGTACTGAGGGAGCACTATCGGAGGTGCTGAGGGAGCACTTTCTCAGGTATTGAGGGAGCACTTACAGAGGCATTGAGGGAGCACTTTCTGAATTACTGAGGGAGTACTTTCTGAGGTATTGAGGGAGCACCTTCTGAGGTATTGAGGGAGCACTGTCTGAGGTACTGAGTGAACACTTTCTGAGGTACTGAGAGAGCACGTTCTGAGGTAATGGGGAGCACTGTCTGAGGTACTGAGGGAGCACTTTCTGAGGTATTGAGGGAGCACTGTCTGAGGTACTGAGTGAACACTTTCTGTGGTACTGAGAGAGCACGTTCTGAGGTCATGAGGGAGCACTGTCTGAGGTACTGAGGGAGCACTTTCTGACGAATTGAGGGAGCACTTTCGGAGGTACTGAGGGAGAGCTATCTGAGGTATTGAGGGAGCACTATCTGAGGTATTGAGGGAGCACTTTCGGATGTACTCAGTGAGCACTTTCTGAGGTATTGAGGGAGCACTATCTGAGGTATTGAGGGAGCACTTGCGGAGGTACTCAGTGAGCACTTTCTGAGGTATTGAGGGAGCACTGTCTGCGGTACTGAGGGAACACTTTCTGAGGTACTGAGGGAGCAGTATCTGAGGTATTGAGGGATCACTATCGGAGGTATTGAGGGAGCACTATCTGAGGTATTGAGGGAGAACTATCTGAGATATTGAGGGAGAAATATCTGAGGTATTGAGCGAGCACTATCTGAGGTACTGAGGGAGATCTATCTGACATATTGAGGAGGAACTCTCTGGTGTATTCAGGGAGAACTATCTGAGGTACTGAGGTCGCACTATCTGGTTGTACAGAGTGCAGAGGATAGAAAGGAACAGATGCAATTTCCTGATCATTTCGTCAGGGTCCCCGAGGCACTCTGGTGTTGTAATTTGAAATGGAAGCCACTCTCCATTTCAAAAGATTCCGATCATTTTAAACAATCAGTGAAAAATAACAGCAGCATGTGTCTGAAACATGGTTTTAGGGAAAATTTTCATCAATCTATTGTTACTTGTTGCTTGGAGACATTTTAGAAAAGCAGGCCCCTAAAAAGACTAATGATGTCGATGCAAGATGTGGTGCACAGGAAGATCCAACAAGTCATCTGCAGCTGTTGTCTGTCTCTCTGGAGCAGTCATCATGTGAGATCAGTGCTCAGTCCTCGGAGAAATCATTTCTCCAGCAGTACCTCAACCATGCCTTTACAGCTGTGTGTGTGTGTGCGAGA
>NW_025193576.1:2509-3958 GCF_004010195.1 Chiloscyllium plagiosum | reverse complement strand
CCATCCTGGAGATTGTGTCCATCTTGCAGACAGTGTCCATCCTGCAGACCGAGTCGGTCCTGGAGACCGTGTCCTTCCTGCAGTCTGTGACCATCCTGCAGAGTGTGTTCTTCCTGGAGACTGTGTCCATCCTGCTGAGCAAGTCCATCCTGTAGATCATGTCCATCCTGGAGAATGTGTACATCCTGGAGACTGTGTCCATCCAGGAGACTGTGCCCACCCTGGAAACCGTGTCCATCCTGGAAACTATGTCCATCCTGCAGACTGTGTCCATCCTGGAGACTGTGTTCATCCTGCAAACTGTGTCCATTCTGCAGATTGTGTCCATCCTGGAAACTGTGTACGTCCTGCAGACTATGTCCACCCTGGAGACGGTGTCCATCCTGCAAACTGTGTCCATCCTGGAGACCGTGTCCATACTGGAGACCATGTCCATCCTGCAGACTGTGTCAATCCTGGAGACTCTGTCCATCCTGGAGACCGTGTCCATTCTGCAGACTGTGTCCATCCTGCAGACTGTGTCCATTCAGGAGAACGTGTCCATCCTGGAAACTGTGTCCATCCTGGAGACCATGTCCATCCTGCAGACTGTGTCAAGTCTTGAGACTGTGTCCATCCTGGAGACTGTGTCAATCCTGGAGACTGTGTCCATCCTGCAGACTGTGTCCATCCTGGAGACTGTGACCATCCGGCAGACGGTGTCCATCCTGCAGACCGTCTCCATCCTGGAAACTGTGTCATTCCTGGAGACTGTGTCTATCCTGCAGACCGTGTCCATCCTGGAGACTCTGTCAATCCTGGAGACTGTGTGCATCCAGGAAACTGTGTCCATCCTGCAGACCGTGTCCATCCTGGAGACTCTGTCAACCCTGGAGATTGTGTCCATCCTGGAAACTGTGTCCATTCTTCATACGTGTCCATCCTAGAGACAGTGTCCATCCTGGAGACTGTGTCCATCCTGGAGATCATATCCATCCTGCAGACTGTGAACACCCTGCAGACTGTGTCCATTCAGGAGACTGTGACCCACCTGGAAGCTGTGTCCATCCTGCAGACGTTGACCATCCTGGAGATTGTGTCGGTCCTGGAGACCGTGTCCTTCCTGCAGACTGTGACCATCCTGCAGAGTGTGTTCTTCCTGGAGACTGTGTCCATCCTGCAGACAGTGTCCATCCTGCAGACCGAGTCGGTCCTGGAGACCGTGTCCTTCCTGCAGACTGTGACCATCCTGCAGAGTGTGTTCTTCCTGGAGACTGTGTCCATCCTGCTGAGCAAGTCCATCCTGTAGATCATGTCCATCCTGGAGAATGTGTACATCCTGGAGACTGTGTCCATCCAGGAGACTGTGCCCACCCTGGAAACCGTGTCCATCCTGGAAACTATGTCCATCCTGCAGACTGTGTCCATCCTGGAGAACGTGTCCATCCTGGAAACTGTGTCCATCCTGGA
>NW_025193576.1:0-2415 GCF_004010195.1 Chiloscyllium plagiosum | reverse complement strand
GAGACCGTGTCCATCCTGGAGACTGTGTCCATCCTGTAGACTGTATCCATTCTTGAGACTGTGTCAATCCTGGAGACCATGCCGATCCTGCAGACTGTGTCCATCCTGCAGAGTGTGTTCATCCTGGAAACTGTGTCCATCCTGCAGACTGTGTCCATCCTGGAGACTGTGACCATCCTGCAGACTGTGTCCATCCTGCAGAGCGTGTTCATCCTGGAAACTGTGTCCATCCTGGAGACCATGTCCATCCTGGAGACTGTGACCATCCTGCAGAGTGTGTTCTTCCTGGAGACAGTGTCCATTCTGCTGAGCAAGTCCATCCTGTAGACCATGTCCATCCTGGAGAATGTGTACACCTCTTGAGACTGGGTCCATCCAGGAGACTGTGTCCATCCTGGAAACCGTGTCCATCCTGGAAACTGTATGCATCCTGCAGACTGTGTCCATCCTGGAGACTGTGTTCATCCTGCAAACTGTGTCCATCCTGCAGATTGTGTCCATCCTGGAAACTGTGTACGTCCTGCAGACCGTGTCCACCCTGGAGACCATGTTCATCCTGCAAACTGTGTCCAGTCTGCAGATTGTGTTCATCCTGGAGACTGTATCCATCCTGCAGACCGGGTCCATCCTGGAGAATGTGTCCATACTAGAAACTGTGTCCATCCTGGAGACCGGGTCCATCCTGGAGAATGTGTCCATACTAGAAACTGTGTCCATCCTGGAGACCATGTCCATTCTACAGACTGTGTCAATCCTGGAGACTCTGTCCATCCAGGAGGCTGTGTCCATCCTGGAGACCGTGTCCATCCTGCAGACTGTGTCCATCCTGGAGACTGTGACCATCCGGCAGACTGTGTCCATCCTGCAGACCGTCTCCATCCGAGAAACTGTGTCATTCCTGGAGACTGTGTCCATCCTGCAGACCGTGTCCATCCTGGAGACTGTGTCCATCCTGGAGACTGTGTGCATCCTGGAAACTGTGTCCATCCTGGAGACAGTGTCCATCCTGCAGACTGTGTCCATCCTGGAGACCATGTCCATCCTGCAGACTGTGTCCATCTTGCAGACTGTGTCCATTCTGGAGACTGTGACCCACCTGGAAGCTGTGTCCATCCTGCAGACTGTGTCCATCCTGCAGACTGTGTCCTTCCTGGAGACCGTGTCCTTCCTGGAGACTGTGTCCATCCTGCAGACTGTGACCATCCTGCAGAGTGTGTTCTTCCTGGAGACTGTGTCCATTCTGCTGAGCAAGTCCATCCTGTAGACCATGTCCATCCTGGAGAATGTGTACACCCTGGAGACTGTGTCCATTCAGGAGACTGTGTCCATCCTGGAAACTGTGTCCATCCTGGAAACTGTATGCATCCTGCAGACTGTGTTCATCCTGGAGACTGTGTTCATCCTGCAAACTGTGTCCATCCTGGAAACTGTGTACGTCCTGCAGACCGTGTCCACCTGGAGACCATGTTCATCCTGCAAACTGTGTCCAGTCTGCAGATTGTGTCCATCCTGGAGACTGTGTGTCCATTCTTCATACGTGTCCATCCTAGAGACTCTGTCCATCCAGGATGCTGTGTCCATCCTGGAGACCGTGTCCATCCTGCAGACTGTGTCCATCCTGCAGACTGTGTCCATTCAGGAGACTGTGACCAACCTAGAGGCTGTGTCCATCCTGCAGACTGTGTCCATCCTGGAGAACGTGTCCATCCTGGAAACTGTGTCCATCCTGGAGACATTGTCCATCCTGCAGATTGTGTCAATTCTTGAGACTGTGTCCATCCTGGAGACTGTGTCAGTCCTGGAGACTGTGTCCATCCTGCAGACTGTGTCCATCCTGGAGACTGTTACCATCCGGCAGACTGTGTCCATCCTGCAGACCGTCTCCATCCTGGAAACTGTGTCATTCCTGGAGACTGTGTCCATCCTGCAGACCGTGTCCATCCTGGAGACTCTGTCAATCCTGGAGACTGTGTTCATCCTGGAAACTGTGTCCATCCTGGAGACCATGTCCATCCTGGAGACTGTGACCATCCTGCAGAGTGTGTTCTTCCTGGAGACTGTGTCCATCCTGCTGAGCAAGTCCATCCTGTAGATCATGTCCATCCTGGAGAATGTGTACATCCTGGAGACTGTGTCCATCCAGGAGACTGTGCCCACCCTGGAAACCGTGTCCATCCTGGAAACTATGTCCATCCTGCAAACTGTGTCCATCCTGGAGACCGTGTCCATACTGGAGACCATGTCCATCCTGCAGACTGTGTCAATCCTGGAGACTCTGTCCATCCTGGAGACCGTGTCCATCCTGGAGACTGTGTCCATCCTGGAGACTATGTCCATCCTGCAGACTGTATCCATTCTTGAGACTGTGTCCATGCTGGAGACTGTGTCAATCCTGGAGACCGTGCCGATCCTGCA
>NW_025193575.1:2008-3958 GCF_004010195.1 Chiloscyllium plagiosum | reverse complement strand
GGAGTAGGTTTGAAATATACAGTGGGAATATGGAAGGGGTGAAGGTTATAGAAGCAGGAAATTTTCTGGGAATTACAAACATTCAAATGAGTTGGACAAAAAGGTATGTTTCCTTGCTGTATGACTCTATCACATGACAAGAGACGGTGTGAGAGGGGGAATACAGAACAGAAAGATCCCAGGTTTCAATGCCATCTCATTGGGGGAGGCCTGCTTTCCCCTCTGTTGTACTGATCCTCATCAAGACAGCACAGGCCTGGATTGATAACTGTCAACTTCGTATATTGACATAGAAAGGCTCAGTACAGCAGAGATGAAAGTAAACAAGAGGGTGGGGATTGAGCCTGGAACCTGTGTTCGTGCTTCAACACTATATCTATGTCATGTCTTCCGGACCAAAGTTCGATCCCTTAAATACATTCTGCTCTGTTCACTATGAGTGATCCTACCTCTCTGCAGGATTTACTGAAGGCTCCAGATCTCACTCTCCATCTCTCTGGCTGACTAACTGTCTTCAGTGTGGTGATGGATGAAACAGGAATTGGGAATTCTGCTGAGTCAGGAGCATCCTGAGTACCTAATGGAGACAGAGAAATGAATATAATGGGAAATTAGACTGATACAGTGAGGGTTACACATGGAGAATGGCACCAAGTCCCACAGAGACCTGGAAAATCCCAGTCTCCATCCCTGGCCTGTGCTGCTGCATCTCCCTGGAGTGGAGAATTCTGTTGCCTCAGGATCTGGAGTAGCTGCAAATGGTGCAGTCACCGGCAGCAATTAGACCCTCCCAGTGACAGATACCACATGGAGAGAGACTGTGTGATAGCACCAGAGTGCAGGATGGTATCACGATCAAACCACGGTCACCAAGAAGGTGCACTGGGAGCAGTACTCAGGGATGAGGGGGCTATCAGTGGGCCAGGCAATGGCCTCGTGTTACTCTCACTCGACTGTTCATCCAGAATTGAATGCAAGTAGTAGGGATACCCATCTGACTACTTAATACCCTTTAAGTAAGGAAATCTGTTCTAGGCTGCCGGTCTGGCCTACATATGAATCCAGACACAGGGCAATGGGATTGACTCTCAGATGCCCTCTGTAATGGTCTGGCAAGCCACTCAGCTCTAAGGCTGGTCAGGGTGGGCATGCGATGCTGGCCAGCCAGAGACAGCAAAATCTCACAATTGAATTAAAATCAACACTGTTGCGACCAGTGTCCTGGCCAGTCATGTCCGTCGGTTTATGGACAGGGCTTTAAACTGACAGAGAGGATGCAGGGGCAGAGTTCAGGTGAAACCAGCTTTCCAAATCCAAAGAGAAAATGTGAAGTCTCGGACCAGCATGGGGATGTGGCTGAAGTCAAGCAGAAAGGAACAGGAAGGGACAGAGTTTAACGAACACTGTACATCAATGAATCGGTTTGTGACAGGACATTGTGGGGAAGAGGAAATTATAATGTTGTTTTCTTTTAGAATGGACAAAGTATCCACAATAAGGTAATAGACTTGTGACACAGAGATAAATGAGATTTAGTCACCAGACAGACATGGTTACAGGGTGGACAAAAGGTGGAACATAAATATTCAACAGTAAACAACCTTACAGGATCTCAGGCAGAATGGAAAAGCAAGATGGGAACCCTGACACTAATGGATAACAAAGGTATTACAGAGAAAGCATTTGGCCTCAGACTTTGCAGCTGAATCAGCCTGAATGCAACCTCTACCTGCTATGTATCAAAAACACAAGCAGGAGAACAGTTTTTATGCTGCCTTGCAGTATTTCATTGCTCATCCCTGCATTAAACAGGAATTCATTAGAAATTGTAGCAAACAAGGTGTGATAATTTTTGGAGACTTCAATCTTTGTATAATTTGTGACAGACATATTGGCAGGAGTGATATTATCCGAGATACTCCTTGAATGTTTTTGTCAGTGTTTCTTTGA
>NW_025193575.1:0-1643 GCF_004010195.1 Chiloscyllium plagiosum | reverse complement strand
CCCTCATGATTTTATAAACCTCAAGAAGTCACCCCTTAGCTTCTGACGTTCCAGGGAAAACAGTCCCAGTAGTTCCAGCCTCTCACGATAGCTCAAATCCTCCAACCCTGGCAACATTATTGTAAAACATTTCTAAACACTTTCACGTTTCACAACATCCTTCCAATAGGAAAAAGATCAGAACTGCACGCAATATCCCAGAAGTGCCCTAAACAGTGTGCTGTACAGCTGCAACATGACCTCCAAACTCCTATAATCAATGCTCTGACCAATAAAGGAAAGCATACCAAACACCTTCTTCACTACCCGCTTACCTCGTTAACATTTACGGGGCATGGGTGTGGACATGGATTGGACGGTGGGTGTGGTGGGCGGGGGCGGTGTTGAACGGGTTTGGGGACGGGCTGAGGATGATGTAGGGTATGTCTGGGAGGTGGGGACAGGCGGCGGGTGGAGGGTGGTGTTAGATAGTTTTGGGGGCAGGATTCGCTGTTGGGTCGGTTTGGGGGGCGACGTTGAGAGGCGGGTGGCGGCGGTGTTGGATGGGTTTGGAGGCGAGCGGGGTGTGTTTTTGGGGTTTGGCAGGGTGTTGGAGCTCGCTCATGGCTTGATGCTGCCTAGTCACCTGAACAGGGAGCAGACTGGACTGAAAACTCCGAGCCCCACAGGAAAGGTATTGAATCGCTTAACCAAATAATCAATTATCCGAACGAAATAGTGTCCGCCCATCTCGTTCAGATAATCGAGGTTCCTCTGTAAACCATCTGGACTATAGCCTGGTGTGTGATTTTTATCTTCACCCAATCAACCGCTGCTTGATCCTGCTGAATGGCCCCAATATTGGCCCAGTTCCAGTTTAAGACCTAAATCTGTCAACCTGTCTGATCTTTTTCCACAACTATGTTAAAACAAGGACAGTTGTGGTGACTGGACGTAATGTGCTCTCCGACTGATACTTCAGTCATTTGCCTGACCTCGTTTTCTGAGGAGAGGTCCAGTGTTGCACCCGCCTGAGTAGCGGAGAGCCATCTACATCTTGATTGAGGAAACTTTCTTTGACACATTTTACAAATTCCACCCAGTACAGGTCTTTTACACTGAGTGACCCAGTCAATCCAGGGGAAGTTAAAATCTCCATCCAATACTTCTCTATTATTTTTATAGGTACCTGCAAACTCACTACACATTTGCTCCTCTCCTACCCGCTGGTTATTTGAGGGTCTAGAACACGATCCCAGCAGACTAACCATTCCCTCCTTGTTTCTAGCTTTTAAATTTATAGCCTCATTTGATGACTGCTTAACAGAATTGTCTCGATGCACAGGTGTATGCCCTTCTTAATCAAAAGAACAACTCCGACCTCCTCAGTTACTTGTCCTTCTGACACGCCTGTAGTTTCTTTATCCTGGAATACTGAGCGGCAGGTCCTGCCCTTCTCTCAGCCATGTTTCTATTATGGCTATAATATCCCAGTCCCCAGAGATAATCCATGCTCTGAGCTCGTCTGCCTTACCAGTCAGGCCTCGTTTGTTGAAATAAATGCCCTTAAACCAAAAATCTTTCCCTCCCTCGACTGTGCCCCTGGATATCCTGAATAGGTAACTTGTTCGTGATGGATGATGTATTTCCCCTGACTTTTCGAT
>NW_025193574.1:0-3958 GCF_004010195.1 Chiloscyllium plagiosum | reverse complement strand
CACCCCCACCCTCCTCTAGCTTATCTCTCCACGCTTCAGGCTCTCTGCCTTTATTCCTGATGAAGGGCTTTTGCCCGAAACGTCGATTTTGCCTGTCCTCGGATGCTGCCTGAATTGCTGTGCTCTTCCAGCACCACTGATCCAGAATCTGGTTTCCAGCATCTGCAGTCATTGTTTTTACCTCGTTGATTTTAACCCTACTGTGAATCCTCTTGCAAGGATGCCTGCCTTGAAGAAGTTTTCCTCCTCTCTCTACAAGAATCTCAGGGAGTCTCTCTCTCATTGCAACTCCCAGGTCATTTCCCCACCCTCCTCTAGCTGATCTCTCCATGCTTCAGGCTCTCTGCCTTTATTCCTGATGAAGGGCTTTTGCCCGAAACGTCGATTTTGCCTGTCCTCGGATGCTGCCTGAATTGCTGTGCTCTTCCAGCACCACTAATCCAGAATCTGGTTTCCAGCATCTGCAGTCATTGTTTTTACCTTCTTTGATGGAGGGACCAAGTTGATAGATGAAGGAAGGGCTGTAGATGTCATATACATGGACTTTAGTAAGGCATTTGCAGGGTGTTCTAGCTAGGTGGATATAGGACTGGTTGAGCAACAGGAGACACAGAGTAGTAGTCGAAGGGAGTTTTTTGAAATGGAGAAAGGTGACCAGTGGTGTTCCACAGGGATCAGTGCTGAAGCCACTGTCGTTTGTGATATACATAAATGATCTGGAAGAGGGCACTGGTGGGCTGATCAGTAAGTTTGCAGATGACATGAAGATAGGTGGAGTAGCAGAAAGCAAAGGGACTGTCAAAAAATACAGGAGAATATAGATAGACTGGACAGTTGGGTGGAGAAGTGGCAGATGGAGTTCAATCCAGGCAAATGCATTTTGGAAGGTCTAATTCTTGAGCAAACTATACTGTAAACAGAAAGCCTTGGGAAAAGTTGATGAGCAGAGAGATCTGGGACTTCAGGTCCATTGTACCCAGAAGGTGGCTGCAGAGGTGAATAGAGTGGTCAAGCAGGCATATAGTATGCTTGCCTTCATCGGATGGGGTATTGAGTATAAGAGCTGGCAGGTCATGTTAAAATGGTACAAAACTTTGGTTTGGTTGCATTTAGAATACTGTGTACAGTTCTGGTCGCCATATTACCAAAAGAATGTGGATACTTTGGAGAGGGTGCAGAGAAGATTTACGAGGATGTTGTCTGGTATGGAAGGTGCTAGCTATGAAGAAAGGTTGAGTAGGTTAGGATAGTTTTCATTCGGAAAAAGGAGATTGAGGGGGGACCTGATTGAGGTTTACAAAATCATGAAGGGTATAGACAGGTGGATAGAGATAAGCTTTTTCCCAGGGTGAGGGATTCAATATCAAGAGGTCACGCTTCCAAGGTGAGAGGAGAAAAGTTTAAGGGGGATACATGCAGAAAGTACTTTACACAGAGGGTGGTAGGTGCCTGGAACGTGTTGCCAGCAGAGGTAGTAGAGGCAGGCACGGTAGATTCATTTAAGGTGCGTCTGGACAGATGCATGAATAGATGGGAAGCAGAGGGATACAGATCCTTAGGAATTGGGCGATAGGTTTAGACAGTGGATTTGGATAGGCACAGGTTTGGAGGGCCACAGGGCCTGTTCCTGGGCTGTAAATTTTCTTTGTTCTTTGATCACATGTGGATGGAGGGTCCCAAGGTGAAAGATGAGGTGTTTTTCCTCTAGGCATCGGGTGGTTAGGGTATGGTGATGGAGGAGGCCCAGCACCTGCAAAACTTGTTGAGTTTACCAACAGCCTCCTGGGGGTCAGGATGTTCGTGGGAGGGCCTTGCTATCAGGTACTCTGTGCCATCAGGCAAGGAGAGTGGCGACTAAAGTCACCAATCCATGTCCTTGCTGCTAATACCCTGGCCCCCTCTCTGCTGACCCACATCCTGCCCATTCTTCTGTGTCTTGCAGTTGCTTTTGTTCTTGAGTCTCTGATGGCATGTAGTGCCACCAGCAATCACCACTTCACTGGCAATGTGAACTTCCAGTCTCTGGTCAGCAGCTCTTTGACAGATCTTCTTCCTCAATCATGAAGCAAGGCTCAGTGGTAACTAATTAAATTCCTGAAGTGCACTTGATTCTGTTCCTCCCTCACAGAACTTACAATGGTTCTATTCTTAAATCCCAGCCACTAATTCTGTTGCCCTCAACATAAACAGTGTTACATTTCCAGCAGGTATTTTTCAAAGTAAATTGCAAATGCTCAGAGAAGGATATGGTAAAATTTACAAGGCCCAAAAAATACAAAAAACAAATCCAATATGCTATTAGGTCAATTGGTGCCAGATCTTTTAAAATCACTGGGCTGAGAAGTGGCAGGTACAGTTTAATTTAGACAAATGTGAGGTGCTGCATTTTGGGAAAGCAAATCTAAGCAGGATTTATACACTTAAAGGTAAGGTCCTCCGGAGTGTTGCTGAACAAAGAGACCTTGGAGTGCAGGTTCATTGTTTCTTGAAAGTTGAGTCGCAGGTAGAGAGGATAGTGAAGAAGGCGTTTGGTATGCTTTCCTTTACTGGTCAGAGTACTGATTACAGGAGTTGGGACGTCATGTTGCAGCTGTACAGGACATTGGTTAGGCCACTGTTGGAATATTGCGTGCAATTCTGATCTCCTTCCTATCGGAAAGATGTTGTGAAACTTGAAAGGGTTCAGAAAAGACTTACAAGGATATTGCCAGGGTTGGAGGATTTGAGCTACAGGAAGAGTTTGAATAGGCTAGGGCTGTTTTCCCTAGAGCGTCGGAGGCTGAGGGGTGGCCTTATAGAGATTTATAAAATCATGAAGGGCATGGATAGGGTAAACAGACAATGTCTTTTCCCTGGGGTCGGGGAGTCCAGAACTCAAGGGCATAGGTTTAGTGTGAGAGAAGAAAATATAATGGAGCAACTTTTTCACGCAGGGAATGGTACGTGTATGGAATGAGCTGCCAGAGGAAGCGGTGGAGGCTGGTACAATTGCAGCATCTGGATGGGTATATAAATAGGAAGGGTTTCAAGGGATATGGGCTGGGTGCTGGCAGGTGGGACTAGATTGGGTTGGGATATCTGGTCAGCATGGACGATTGGACTGAAGTGTCTGTTTCCATGCTGTACATCTGTGACCTGTGACTTAAGAATGCTGTAGCCCCTGCCCTCCCCTTCACTTTTTTGATCATGCAGCATTGCCCTTTGTTGAGAAGGGCACTGCTTGGCATGGGCCACTCGGTTGCCTTTCTTCCTGGTGGCACTGTGTCCTATACCTGCACACATATGACATGGATGCTGGGGGAAAATAAGCATACTACTGTTAGGCAGTAAAGAACAAAAAATAAGTAAGAGTGTCAGAAAATTAAAGCAGACCATTTGGCCCATTGTACTGGTTTGTTTGGTAGAGCAGTCCAATTAGTTCTAGTCCCTATTCTTTACCCACAGTTTTGAAAACAATCCCATTGATTGTCCATTTTTTGCATGTTGCTATTGAATGTGCTTTCAAGCACCACTTTCCAATTTTTAATAACTTATATTGATATTTTAAAAATTCAAATTGCCCTTGGTTCTGTTGTCTTAAATCTGTATCTCCTAACTAACAACCTGAAATAACTGCACAGAGGTCAGTAGCCCTTTACTAAGTCACCCTTTATATACATGTGCACAATATAGGGGCTCTGACCAGTCAGTTCAAATTCAATCCCTGGACTGAGGGGACTTCCTGACATTCCTGTTTTTTTTAAAACTTTATTGACCAATACAAATTAAAAACAAACAGTTAACATGAACAGCCGTGTACGAGAAACAGCAATTTACAGGGAAAGGGGTGGAAAGCCTGACCCCAAACCCGTTCAACCAGTTTTGAGGGAAAATGAGGGCAACCTCAAATCCCACTTCCAGAAGACAGTCCAATCAAATAAGAAACAGGGGCAGGCAGTCGGCCCTAACGACCCCCTCC
>NW_025193573.1:0-3957 GCF_004010195.1 Chiloscyllium plagiosum | reverse complement strand
TTCATGATATTCTTTCACATCTTTATGATTGATGTTCATTTGCACTTTAATTAAAAGAACAAAACCTAAGATGCTGATGTCAAATTATCTAATGTGCTTTACTAAACGTTCAAATAGTGAAAACACTCAATAGTGATTGATTAGACATGGAAACTTGCAGTTTTGTGGACAAAGTCAACATATTGCATATTTATTTACCTATTGAAGACAAAAGACTGAGGGACTTGAATGACAAAGGAAAATAATTTAAGTTTATAATTCACAGACCGTTGTCACTGCTTCATTGTTGGCGGAAAAGCCATTTCCACTGATTACAAATTCATGCCTTTGGATCAAACAGGTAAGTGATATTCAAACCACAGCCTCGTTAGCCATGATTTGATCCAATGTCTTTAGACTCAAGTGCTGAATGGACAACTTGTGCTCCTTTGTACTTTGGTGTCAGACAAAGAATTTAATATTTCATTATTTTCTCTTGGGATGTGGGCATTGTTGGGTGGCCAGCATTTATTGCCTATCCTGGGTTGCACTTGAACAATTGCAGGCCATGAACTGTTGATTCACCCACAATTGGCCATTCCAGGATTTTGACCCAACGACAGTTAAGGAAGTGTGATATATTTCCAAGTCAAGATGGTGTGTGGCTTGATGGAGAACTTGCAGGTACTGGCAGTCTTATGTATCTGTTGTCCTCATAAGAATTAAATGAAGTAGTTCTGATTTTTCAGTATTGTGTATGAATCTTGGACAATCTTCTGCAGTGCATCTTATCGATAATACACAGGGTAGCGACAAAACTTTGGTGGTGGTGACAGTGAATGCATATCGATGGCACCAAATATGCAGACTGTTTTGTCCTGGATGGTCTCAAGTTTCTTGAGTGTTGCTGGAGCTGCAACCACCCAGGCAAACGGAGAGTGTTTCTGAATTGTGCATTGTGCATTGGTAGCTGGCTTCGGGAGTCAGAAGCTAAGTTACCCACTGCAGTGTTCCAAGCCTCTTATTGACTCAAGTAACCATTGTATTTCCATGGTAAGTCCAATTGAGGTTTTGGTCAACAGCAACTCGAAAAATATTGATAATACAGAATTTGGTGATTGAATGTCAAGGTTTGGTGGTTAAATTGTCTCTTATTGGAGATGTACATTTATGGTGCAAAGTTACATTTTCACTTGTCAGCCTAAGCCTAGATATTGTTCAGCTCTTGTTTGCATTTGAACATGGACCACTTCAGTATCTGAGGAATAATGAATGGTGATGGACATTGTACAGGCATCAGATTAACTATCTTGTGATGGAGGGAAGGTCATTGATGAAGTAGCTGAACATGTGATGCTTGATAGAACTGTTGATGACAGCTTCTATCACTTTACAGGTGATCGATAGTGGACTGCCTGGGCCATGATTGGCCAGGGTCAATTTGTGCTGCTTCTTATATGCAGGACACACCTGGCTAATTTTCCATATTGTCGGGTATATACCAGTGTTTTGACTGAACTGGAACAGCTTGGCTGAAGTTCTGAAGCACAAGTCTTTTGTGCAGACACTGGAATGTTGTCAGGACTTTTCAGTATCCAGTGCCTCCAACTGTTTCTTGATATTAAGTGCACTGAATCAAATTGTCTGAAGACTGGAATCTGTGGTGTTAGGCACCACTGCAGCAAGCCAAGATGGATTGTATGCTTAGCATTTCTGGTGAAAGGTTGTTGTGAATGCTTCAGACTTATCTTTAATAGCGGGACTCTTCCATAATTGAGGATATTTCTGTAGGCTCCAACTCCTCCAGTGAATTTTTTAACTTGTCCAGCACAATGCATTTCTGGAAATGGTAGATTTGGCCCATTGACTGTGGGATCACTTAGCTGTTTCTCTCGCTTGCTGCTTATGTTGTTTGGCATGCAAGTAATCCTGCTTGGTAGCTTTTCCAGGTTGACAACTCCTTTTTCGGTGTGCTTGGTGCTGCTCCTGCACTGTCCACTGGATTTGGGCTGAACCTCTGGCATGATGGGAATGGTCGAGAGGGGGATTTATGTCTGATTCTGACGCTGCTGGTGGCCAAGAGCAACTCATGGATGTCCATCTTGAGTTGCTGGATCTGTTGAAAGTCTGTCCCATGCAGAACAATAACAATGGTCTGCAGCACGATGGAAGGTAGTCTCAATGTCAAGATGGGACATTGTATCCACAAGGACTGTGCGGTTGTCACTCTTACAGATACTGTCATGGACCGATGTACCTGCAGCAAGCAGATTGGTAAAGATAAGGTTAAATAGATTTTTCCCTTTTTGCTCCTTCACCACTTACCACAGAGACAGTCTAGCAACAGTATTAATTAGGACAAAAACAGGTCATCAGTAGTGCTGAGCCACTCCTGGTGGTGAACATTTAATTTCCCTGCCAGGATACAAATTGAGCACTTGTCACCCTCAACGCTTCCTCTCAATGTTATTCAAGAGGAGGAGAAAGTGAGGACTGCAGTTGTTGGAGGCCAGTCGAAGAATGTGGTGCTGGAAAAGCACAGCCAGTCAGGCAGCATCTGAGGAGCAGGAGAATTGACACTTCAAGCTTATGCCTGAAACATTGACTCTCCTGCTTCTCGGATGCTGCCTTATCATTTGTGCTTTTTCAGCACCACACAGTTTGACTTATTCAAGAAGAGATATAGATGAGTGAGAACAGCAGGAGTATAGCTTACCCATGTTTAATCTAATTCTTTGAGACATCATGATATCCAGAGTCAATGTTGAGCTTTTCCAGGGAAACTCCCTCCTGACTGCATACCAGTATGTCACCACCTCTATTGGGTCTTGTATTATTGGGTACAGGACATATCCAGAGATAGTGATAGTAATGTCTGCAACATTCTCTGCAATGAAGTATCTGGGGACTATTCAAGCATGTTTTTAAAAATGATTTTTTTTTCAATTTGTGACAACTGTGTAAAAAAAACCTTTTTTTCAAAACATTGCTTGTGAAAAACACCTGTAGAATCAGATTTAATTATCAAATTTTGATGCAGCAAATTCAACAGAACATCTGTTCAAACTCATGTATTAAACCTATCCACCTAGTTTTATTTATTTTTTTCAGTTAACGTGTTGGCGATTGTGATCCTTTCTCAGAGAGCATGCGGTCTCACTAAGTGTATTACACAGTACCTGATAGCAATGGCGACAGCAGACATCCTTGTTGTCATCGCTGATGTGATGCTGAGGTGGCTTATAATGTATTTCCCAGTATCTTTCCTGGATATTACTCATGTCTGTAGTTTTGTGATGGTACTCATTCCTGCAACAACAATACATTCTGTATGGTTGACTGTTGCTTTCACTATTGATCGATTTGTGGCTATTTGCTGTCCGACGCTGAAAACCAAATACTGCACTGAGAAAACTGCAGCTGTGATTATTGGAACAGTGAGTGTGCTGAACTATTTGGAATGCATTCCCTGGTTTTTCAAATTCAAATCCAAATATATCTTCAATAACCTGCCATGGTTTTGCATCACAAAACAAGAGTATTACACTTCAATCTTCTGGACAGTATATGAAATATTCCATCGCCTTCTAGCCCCTTTACTGCCATTTGTTATTCTTCTTCTTTTGAACACTCTGACAGTCAGGCATATTGTCGTAGTAAGCAAAGCCCGCAGGAGACTCCAGAAGGACAGTGCCAGGGAGATGCCCAGTGACCCAGAGATGGACAAACGCAGAAAATCCATCATTTTACTCTTTGCCATCTCAGGCAGCTTCATTATTTTATGGATCCCTTATGTGGTGTGTTTCCTATATCGACGAATTGCAGTAATGCATGATTATTCTCAACTTTCCCCGACTGCAGGTACTATTGGATACCTGCTCCAGCTCCTCAGTACTTGCACAAACACTTCCATATACACCGTGACCCAGAGCCAATTCAGAGAGTAGCTGAAAACTGTTGTGAAGCTCCCTTTCAGTC
>NW_025193572.1:0-3957 GCF_004010195.1 Chiloscyllium plagiosum | reverse complement strand
ATGGTGGGACGTGTTGGCAGTATGGGGTGTAGGATTTGCATGCCGATCGGTGGGGAACGGGAGAATGTGATCCTTGGAGGTGGTGTGTGGGATGAGGATGGCGACGGTGATGAAGATAGTATGTGTGTGAGACAGCTGGGGGAAGCGAATGTGGTCGGTGTGGAACATGGGGATCGTATCAGGAATGGGGACAATGTGTCCAAGCCGGTTAAAATAGCCATCAAATACCAGGTGCTGTATTCTCCAATCAAGAACTATATCATCCATATATTTATTCAAAAAAAAACATTAAAATACCCATAAAGTTGGCGGGCCCACTACTATTGTTGAAAAGTATGGTGCTGGAAAAATACAGCAGGCCATGCAGCATCCGAGGAGTATGGGGAATTGACGTTTCTGGCACAAACCCTTATTCAGAAATGAGTCCTGAAGAAGGGCTTATGCCCGAAACGTGGGCTTATGCCCGAAACGTCGATTCTCCTGTTCCTCGGATGCTGCCTGGCCTGCCGTGTTTTTCCTGCACCACACTTTCCAACTCTGGTCTCCAGCATCTGCAGTCCTCACTTTCTCCGAGACCACTACTATTGCAGAATGGTTATTCCACACTTTTCTTCTCTCTCTGTAAAGAACTTACCTCTGACATTTGTCCTATATCTATCAAATAGGATTCCTGATGAACGGATTATTCCCGAAATGTCGATTCTGCGGCTCATCGAATGCTACCTGAACTGCTATGCTTTTCCAGCGCCACACTCTTGATCTTTATCTATCGCACCTCTGTTTAAAGCTATGTTCCCGGTGGTAGCATCACCTTACGAGTTAAACGGCTCTCACTGTCCATCTGATCTAATCTCTAATCATCTGCTATGTCTCCATTAAGTTACCTCTCAACCTACCTCTCTCTAATGAAAAAAGCACATCAAATCCCTCAGACATTCCCCACAAGTCCTTCCCTCAATACCAGGCAACATTCTGGAAAATCTCTTCTGCACACTTTCCACCCTTCCACGTGCTTCTGAAAGGTGGCAACGAGAACCATCCACAACACTCGAATTTCAGCCTCACCAGTGATTTGTACAGCTGCAACGTATTCTCATGTCTCCGAAACTTTAATCCTTTGTTAATAAAAACTACCAGTACCGTAATCGTTCTTAACAAACCTTTGCCTTGGGTGGAAACCTTGAGGGCTCACTGTGCATAGACTCTGATATCTCTCTGCTCATCCACACTACCAAAAATCGTACCATGAGTGGAGTACACTGAATTCTTGTTTCTCCGTGCAAAGTGAATCACCTCACAGTTTTCCATATGAAACTCGATTTGCAATTTCCAGACCAGCTCCGCAGCTTTTCTGTGTGCTATATAACATGCAACGTTCTTCTGCACTGTCCACAACTCCAACAACTATTGTGTCATCCGCAAATTTACTAACCCATTCGTATATACCTTCATCCAGGTCCTTATAAATATTACAAACAGCCGTGTCCCTAAAACGTGTCCTTGGTGTCCACCAGTAGTAAGTCAACTACAGGATGACCATTTCCAATCAACAACCTCCTTCTGTCTCTTTAAACCAGCCAAATTTTCATTCAAACAATTGAATCACCCACAATAAGCCTGCCTCTTTCCAGCAATAGTCTACCGTGGTGAACCTTATCAAACGTTTTATTAAATTGTATGTACACCACATCAATTGCTTGACCCTCATCCATCAGTTTGCTCACCTTCTCAAAGAATTCTACCAGATTTGAGGCACGACCGACACTTCAAAGAACCGTGTTGACTATCCCTACTCAAATTATTCTTTTCAAAATGATTATAAATCATACCACTTGTAATCCTTTTCAACAATTTACCCAAAACCGAAGTAAGGCTTACTGGTTGAAAATTACCAGCGTTATTTGAACTCCCCTTCTTGAACAATGGGAGAAAACTTGCTGTCCTCCAGCCTTCTGGAACTATTGGTTTAGAAAATGATGACATAAAGATCAAAGCAAAAGTCTCTGTAATCTCCACCCGAGCATCCCAGAGTATCCAAGGAAAAGTCCCAAATGTTCTAGGGGACTTATCTACTTTCACACTTCTAGAATTGGTAATATATCCCCCTTTGACATTTAAATTTGTCTAGTCTAACGCCCTGCATGTCAGTTTTCTCATCGACAAAATTTTCTTTTTCCTGTGTGAAGACTGACGAACACTTTTCATTTATTACGTGCCCCATTTTCTCGTCCCCACGCACAATTTCCCACTCCTGTCTTTGACTGTCCCTAATCTTACTCTGTTCTTTCTTTTATTCCAGACTACCAATAGGAAGCATTATGCTTTTCCTTGATCCTACCTACCATATCCTTCTTATGTTTCGACCTGGATCTTATTATCACTGACTGGGTCTCCTTCCAGGCTAACTTGCAACTCTCAAGCGCCGCTAATGAACCTTCAAGTCTCATCTTTGCATAAGCATGCTTCTGCCGCGAGAGAAGTGATGCTACTTCTTTGGTAAACCACGGTTCACTCGCTCGTTCACTTTTCCCTTCCTGACAGGGACAGAACTGTCAAGGACATACAGTAGCAGTTCCCTGAACAATCACCACATTTCAATTGTGCCCATCACCTGCAGTTTCATTCCCCATTCTGTGCATCCTAAATCCTGCTTCATTCCATCATAATTGCCTTCCCCCACAGAGAAATCGTGCCCTGCCATATATACCTATCCCTTTCTATCTCTTGAGTAAATGCAACCGAATTATGTTCACTACCACCAAAGTGCTCACCTACTTTCAAACCTAACAGCTGATCTGGTTCATTATCAGTATCAAATCCAGTGTGACCTTGCTTCTTTATGTGAATCTATATACTGTGTCAGGAAATTCTACTGCGCACATTGGACAAAAAAATGACCCATCTAAAGTACATGAACTGTCGCATTTTCAGCCAAAACTTGGAAAGTTGAAGTCATAACAACTCATCAGCAGAGTGAAGACGGATCCATTTCAATGACATCATGTCGTCGCAGCTTGTCAGGAAGGAAAGAGGAAACGAGAACAGAAATTGCTGGAAAAACTCAGCAAGTCTGTCATCGTCCGTGGAGAATAACCAGAGCTAACAATTCGCATCAAGTGACCTTTTCTCAGAACGAGAGTCAGGGTCTCTGCAGCAGCAATTTCGGTTTCGCTTTGACACTGATTACCAACTTCTGTAGGTCTGCCTATTTTTTTCTCCGGCAGCAAAAAGGGTCGACACGCATTACTGATAACTTCTGTCAACCTTCCTGCTGCCTGAGTAAAAGATGTTAGAGAACAGCTGTAGGAAAGTTGACTGGAGCATGATTGAAATGCTGATGCACCTCGCTTCTGCTCTGTACCAATGAGCTGCACATGAAGTGAGTTGTTTTACATGATGCAGCTTTCAGGCAGCTGCAATCAACGAGTGTTTTACCGCTCGGAACTGAGGGAAGAGTAGAGTCAGCAGCTCGTTTGAAGATTCTAACATCATGTATTGGTGATTGTGTGAACGTCTTTATGAATTAACTTGGGTTTTAAGCATTCGGTGACAACTAAATAATAATTTAATGAACACCCTAATGCTGGTGGCTCCTCTGTCATATTCAGCCTCATCCTCAAGGTTTGATACCCAACTCACTTCAAAACTCTAACTGGGCTTGAATTTCTCCCACCAACGCATCACCTGAGATGTAGAAATAAACGAATGAAAGAGAAGGTTATGAAACATTCGCTAAGGGTGAAGTGAATAGAAACAAATAAATAAACTCATTTCTGAAAGCAATTCAAAATACATAGAATGACGACAGTCTAGGTGCTTTTTAAAAATAAAATATGCATGCTATTTGTTTCCTTTTTTAACTTTTGAGCAAACATTTAAATCAGAGAATTCAGCGTGGAAAAGAGGAATGGAGACCGTCATTGCTTTTTTCCTGCAGTTATGGCCGTACCATAGAAC
>NW_025193571.1:0-3957 GCF_004010195.1 Chiloscyllium plagiosum | reverse complement strand
GGGAATTTCATTCCACACCCAAAACACACTCTGCGTAATAGTGTGACCCTCATGTTTTCTGTTTTTGAATGTCTCCCTTCTACCCTTAAGAAATATAGCCCCTAATCTTGAAACTCCCCAACCCTTGCGAAAATACAAGTCCCATTAGCGGTACCTATAACCCTCATTATTTTATAGACTTCTGTACAGTCACCTCTCAAACTCCAGGCTCAAGTGAAAAATGTCCCAGCCTATCCAGCCTTTCTTTATAACTGAAACCTTCCATACCCATCACCGTCCCGGTAAATGTGATTTGAACCCTCTCCAGATTAATAATATCCTTCCTATAACTGGGTGACCATAACTGGGCACAATATTCCAGAAGATGTCTCATCATTGTCCTGTACAATCTCCACACGATTTCTCAACTCCTATACTCGAAGGACTGAGCAATTAAGGCAAGTGTGCCGAGTACCTTTTATGACCATTCTGTCTCTCCTTGTTGAAAACTTCAAAGAACTATGTACCTGAACCCTAAGATCCCTCTGTTCTACAAAACTACCGAAGACCCTACAATAAGTGTGAAAGCTCGACCCCTCTTTGTTGTAACCTAAATGCATTACCTCGTATTTACCAAAATTGAACGCCATCTGCAGTTTTTCAGCCATTCACGCATTTCATCAAATCCCTTTGTAACCCCAGAAAACATCCGTCATTGCACACAATGCCACCCTTCAGTCTTCCAGCCCATCACACGAGGTTATCAATGGCTCAAATATCACTGCTCAAGGCCCTACAACTTCTTCCCCAGCTTCCCACAATGTTCTGAGATACACTTGATCAGGTCTTGGGGATTTATCTACCTCTATGTTTTAAAACGTCTAGTACCTCCTCTTCTGTAATTGGACTCAGTTCAAGACAGCGTGTCATAGAGATGTACAGCATGGATACTGACCATTTGGTCCAACGCCTCCATGATGTTTCTCGTCCCATTTAGCATAACTTTTCCAATTTATATGTCCATCCAGATGCTTGCTAAATATATTTCTATCAGCCTCCACCATTTCCTCTGGCAGCATATTCCATACATGCACCATCCTCTGTAGGAGCCAACTATCCCTTAGCTCCTTTCTAAATCTTTCCCTCGCACACTAAAGCTATATCCTGTAGGTTTGGACTTCCCACAGACTGGACAAAATTCATTATCTATTGACCCTATCCACACTCATCATGATTTAAAAAACCCTTTATAAGATAACTCCTCAGGGTCACATGTTAAATGAAACTAGCCACAGTCTATTCAGCTTTTTCCTGTAGTCAAACGCTCCAACCCTGGCAATATCCTTTTTCATTTCTTCTGAACCTTTTCAAGTACCACAACATTCTTCCTATGGCGTTGAGACCAGAATTGCACACAGTATTCAATAGTTGTCAGGCCAAACACTGTTTATTTCCCTGTGCGCCCCAGTCCTTATCCACGGTAAGCTCCAAAGTGAAATATTTTTTTAGGATCTTGTAGTTCACATGTCGTTGGCTTTGTTGATCATTAAGGATACCTGTTTTGTCCCGTGCTATTCCTTTGCTCTTAAAAAACTTGTAGAACCTCTTTGGATTCTCCTTAACCTTATCTGCCAAGGTTATTTCATGTCCCCGTTCTACATTCCTGATTTCCATCCAAAGTATATTCCTACAGCCCCGATACTCCTCAGGGATTCCCTTGAGCCACCTGGCTATACCTGACATGTTCCCGATTTAGGAGAAAGTGAAGACTGCAGATGCTGGAGATCAGACTTAAAAATGTGTTACTGGAAAAGCGCAGCAGGTCAGGCAGCAACCTGAAAAAGGACTTATGCCCGAAACGTCGATTCTCCTTCTCCTTGGATGCTGCCTGACCTACTGCGCTTTTCCAGCAACACATGTATAAGCTATGTTCCCCATTTTTCTTGATCAGAGTCTTAGTAGACAGCCAGTGTTTCCGAATGCTGTCAGCATTTACCTGCACATTAACAGGAACATGCTGGTGCTGAACGGTCCTTTTAACTCACACTTAAAATATTCCTAATTGACAGAATTCCCTTTTCTCCAAGTAGCGTCCCTGAGGCGGCACGGTGATTCAGTGGTTAGCACTGCTACGTTGCCTCGGTGACTGTCTGTGTGGACTTTGCACATTCTCCCTATGTCTGCGTGGGTTCCCCCCCCACAGTCCAAAGACGAGTAAGCCAGGTGAATTGGCCATGCTAAATTGCCTATGCTGTTAGGTCCATTAGTCAGAAGGAAATGCATCTGGGTGGGTTACTCCGTGGATGCTCGGTGTGGGCTTGTTTCTACACTGTGGGGAATCTAATCAACTTCTAAAAAGTAAATGTTTAATAATATCGAGAATTTTCTTGCCCCATTTTAACTTTTGGGCCAGGCCTGTCATTCAGCAAAGCTATTTTCGAACTAATAGAATTGTGGCCACTTTGCTGAAGTGCTCCCTCACTAACACCTCACTCCCGTTCCCTAACTTGTTTCCCAAGGGGAGGTCAGGTTTAGCTCCTTTTTCCTGTTGGGTCATTTACATATTGACTGGGAGTTTCTGGAACACACTTAACAAATTCCTTATCTCCAAACGTTAACCGCTCTGGCAGTCCGAGTCTCTGTTTGGAAAGGTTAAAATCCCCTTGTGTTACAACCCTGTTCTTCTAACAGATATGTGAGATCTCCTGACATATCTGCTTCTCAACCTTCCATTGACTATCGCTGTCGTACAATCGTAAAAACTGATGACCAATTTCTATTTCTCAGTTCCACCAATATAGCTTAACTGTGCGATCCCGCATGAATATCCTCTCTAAGTACTGCTGTGATGTTTCCCCCAGTCAAAAGCGCCAAAACTCCTTTTTTGCCTCCTGTTCTCTCCTTCCTGTAGCATCTAACACCTGGAACCATGAGCTGCTAGTCCTGTCACTCTCTCAGTTGTGATTCCGTAATACCTATAATATCCCAATCCCAAGTTCATTTCCATGCCGAGTTCATCTGCCTTACGTGTTCAGCCCCTTGCACTGAAATACATGCCGTTTAATCCATTAGTTTTCCCTCGTGCCTGCTGTACTATTGCTTGCCTTATCTATTCATTTTGCTCTCTTGAACATCTGTGCCAGACTCAAACATCTTTCTGGCCTTACGACATTTTAGTGTCCTACAGACTATCCACAGTAGCTTACGTCCTCTGGAGTAGCTCTAACAATTATCTCCACCAGGATATGGTCACTCTCCCGCTCCCAGTTTAGGTACCTTCCTCACCGTCTGATACCTTCAGGGTTCTATGGACTCGTCCAGCAAGCCCCCTATGCTCCTCATTACTCCACAGGATCTACAGTTCATTATGTCTGTCCTTCCATTTCATTCTTCCCACAGAGTATGACCTCACACCGATCAGAAGTAAACTCCATCTGACATTACACGGGTCAGTTTATCATCTGATCGATATCGGACTGTAAACTGAGACCATTCCCTCACTATGGAGAACACCCTCCGCTTTCATATCATCTGCAAACCTACAACTGATATCTTCTGATTTCACATCCAAGTTATTACTGTACATAGTAACCAGCAATGGTTGCTGCACAGGTCCCTGTGGTACACCCGCTGGGCAAAGGCTTTTAATCACAAAACTGACCCACCATAAATTCTTGATCCGATTTGCCAACTTGCCTTGGATCCTGTGGACTCTTCCCTTTTGCCTACCCTTCCATGTGTGACCTTGTCAAAGGCCTTTCCGAACTCCATGATAATCACGTCATCTGTATTGCTCTCATAAATATTTTTAGATGTCACTGCAAAAATCTCAACTGAATTCATCAAACAGGATCTTCCTTTACCAAATCTGTGCTGCCTCTCCTCTATCCATTTCAAGTTGGCAATACTCCTCCATCTTATCCTACAGCATCTTACTCCCTCTACTATCCATATAAACCTCCTTATCTGTATAAACCT
>NW_025193570.1:0-3956 GCF_004010195.1 Chiloscyllium plagiosum | reverse complement strand
AACGAGGCTAAGATTGTACAATGTTCGAGATGAGGTCTGAAAAAGGCTCTGAACAGCTACAGTAGACATCCTTACTCCTGCAATCAAATCCCCTTGAAATAAAGGTCATCTTACACTTTGCCTTCCTAACTTTTTTCTGCTCCTGTAATATTGCTTTCAGTGATTGGTGCACAAGGAGATCCAGAACGTTTTCAATGTTACAGCTGCCCACTTGATGTGTCTATGTCCATTGTTCAGCATGCCAATGCTACTCCCTGTATTAAATTTTGGCTTCAGAACTCAATGCCTGCTTGGACGTCGGATGGCTGTGCAGAAGCAAACAACAAATAAGGCAGAAGTTAGTTAATGGAGAAACAATGTTTTACTCCTTCCCGGTTTCACGAATTCATTCATTCTCTCCCTCACAGGCTCGTTCGCTACCTCGCTCTTGGTCTCCCTCATTCGCCCATTGTCTCCGATGTAGGTTCCCTCCATTTTTTATTCATTTGCTTGATCCCTCCCCCGTAGGCTCGCTTCGCTCTCCCGCCCAGTCTCACTCGTTTGCATGTTCTCTGCCACCCAGGTTGGTTCAGTCATTCCTTCCAGGTCTTATTTGTTCACTCTCTCACTCCCACCCAGCTCGCTCGTTCCCTTCCTGCCTGTCTTGCATGTTCGTTCGCTCATTCCGATCCAGGATCAATCTCTTCCTCTCTCCCAGTCTCACTTATACACTCACTCGCATCCACCCAGTGGTGATTGCTCCCGTTCTCAATCATTCGCTCTCTCAGCGTCACTCAGACTCGGTCACACCCTTCCCTTCGGTTAAACTCGTTCACCCGCTGTGACTGGCACAGGCCGCACCCTCCCTTACCCCCTTTACTCGCTCTCTCCCACTCAGGCTTGCTCGCTGACTTAGTCTTGGTCACACTTACTCGCTCCCACATAGGCTCGTTCGCTCGCTCCCAAGCAATTCCTGTTGTTCACATCTTCCCTCCCTTCTGGTCTCGCTCGCTTGCCTGCACTCTCCAACCAAGTCTCACTCATTTGCAAGCTCGTTGTTTCACCAGCTCGCGCCCTCCCAGTTTCTCTCACTTGCTCGTGCTATCCCACCCAGGGTCTCCAGACTCGCAATTTTCTTCCCCGTCTTTCGCCAAGACTCGCTCTCTCTCTCCCTCTGTTCTGGCACTCCCTCTCTCTCCCACACAGCCTCGCGCCCGACCTCCCTTCCTGTCGCTCACCTGCTCGTGCTATCCTACCCGGGCTCGCTCGATCCCTCCCTCTTGGTTTCACTAATGTACTGGCTCTCTCCACCCCAGACTCGCACGCTCGTTCCCTGCGGTGTGACTCATTCACTCAATGTCTCCACCAAGGCTCACTCCTTCCTTCCCTCCTGTTTCACTCATTCACTCGCTGTCTCAAACATGGAATCCCTCCCTCCCTCTGATCCCACGTATTCACTCACTCTCTCCCACTCAGGCACGCTCACACACTCCATTCCGGTCTCACTTATTCAATCACTGTCTCCCTCACAGGTTCACTCCCTTCCTCCTGGTTTTTCTCGTTCGCTCCTTGTCTACCACGCAGGCTACCAACAGTTTTCACTCACTCTATTGCTTTCTCCCGCACAGATATGCTTGCTCCCTCCCTCCTGGGCTCCCTTGATCGCTTCCTTCCTCACCCTGAGTCTCAAACCTTTCCGCGCTCTCTCCCACTCAGAATCGCTCGCACCCTCCCTCCTGGTCTCACTCATTCTCTCTCTCTCTCTCTCTCTCTCTCTCTGTCTCTCTCTCTCTCTCTCTCTTCTCTCTCTCTCCCTCTCTCTCTCTCTCTCACACACACACACACACGAATAATTGCTCCAAACATCCCGGTCTCATTCATTCATTCGACCTCTCCAAACGAGGCTCGCTCTTTCCCTCCCTCCCGTTCTGATATTTTCGTTCGCTCTTTCCTCCAACCCACCTGGACTCACTCATTAATTCACACACTCTCACTCAGACTCGCATGGTCTCTCCCTCCCAGTCTCGCTTGTTCGCCTATGGTCGTGTACACAGTCTCGCTCCCTCGCTCCCTACCAGACCCACACGTTGCCACACTCTCTCCCATCCAGTCTCGCTCTCTCTTTCACTCCTGGTCTCGCTCGCTCGCTTGATTCCTTCCTCCCAGTCATTCCCCTTCGCTTGCTCTCTATCAGACCGACTGATTAGCAACTTTCCTCCAGATCTCACTCGCTCATGTGCTCTCTCCCACTTAGGTTCGCTCTCTCCTTTCCTCATAATCTCACGGTTTTGCTTGCTTCCTTCCTCCTGGTCTCGCACGTTCGCTTGCTCTCTCCCATCCAGCTGTGCTCCTTAACTCCAGGTGAAACATGTTTGATCACTCGCTTCCACCCATACCCACTTTCTTCTTTCCTCCCCATCTCGCTCAATCGCTGGAACTCTCCTACACAGTCTCGATCGCTGTCTCCCTCCCTGTAACAAATGTTCACTCGCTCTGTCCTACCCAGCTCTGCTTGCTCCCACCCACCTGATCCCAACTCATTGGCTGGCTCGCACCCTCTCTCTGAACTCGCCCGCGCTCTCCCACACAGTCTCATAGCTTCCCTCCCTCGCTGCGACACTTGTTTGCTCGGTCTGTCACACTCAGGTTTGCTCACTCACCCCTCCTGGTCTCGCTTACTTGCTCGCGATCTCTCTCCCAGGCTCGCATGCACGCTCCTTCTGGTCTGACTCGATCACTGACTCTCTCCACACAGGCTCGCTCCCTCCTTCCCTCCCGTTTCACGGATAGCTCCCTGCCTCCCACATGGGCACCCTCTGGTCTCACGCATCCGCTCGCTCTCCCAACCCAGGCTATATCACTCCCTCCCTCCTGGTCTCAGTTATTCTCAAGCTTGCTCCATCCCTCCCCCGAGTCTCACTTTTTCGCTCGCTATCTATCCCGCTGGGTCCCGACTGTATTCACTCCTTCACTTGCTTTCGTCCACACAGACACGCTCACTCCTTCCCTCCCGGGCTGCGTTGCTCGCTTTCTCCCTCCTTGGGAGTCTCATTGCTTTGCCTTTGGTATGCGTCCTTTATCGTTCAGAGTATTGACTACAGGAGCTGGGAGGACATGTTGTAGATGTACAGGACATTGGTTAGGACACTGTTGGAATATTGCGTGCAATTCTGGTCTACTTCTTATTGGAATGAAATTGTGAGGCTTCAAAGTGTTCATAAAAGTTTTCCAAGCATGTTGCCAGCGTTGGAGGATGTGAGCATAAGGGAGAGGTTGAATAGATTAGGGCTGTTTTCCCTGGAGCGTCGGAGTTTGAGGGGTTGTTCTTATACAGCTTTATATAATCAAGAAGGGTATGGATAGAATAAATAGACAAGCTTTTTTCCATCGGGTAGGGGAGTTCATAACTAGAGGGCATAGGTTTAGGGTGAGAGGAGAAAGATATGAAAGATACCTAAGAGGCAACCTTTTCACTCAGAGGGTGGCACGTGTTTTGACTGAGCTGCCAGAGGAAGTGGTGGAGGCGAGTAAAATTGCAACATTTCGAAGGCGTTTGGATGGTATATGAATAGGAATGGTTTGGAGGGATATGATGCTGACAGGTGGGACGAGATTGGGTTGGGATATCTTGTTCGCATGGACGTGTACGACCGACGTGTCTGCTTCTGTGCTTTAAATCTCTTTGACTCTACGACAAGATCAGTCTGTACCTCGAGGTTCTACTATCAGTCACTGTTAACAGGCTGCACAATCTATGAAACAAAACTAACGATTGGACTGTAAAAAACAATATTTGTTGAATCGTTTTTTTTTAAAATTGATGCATCTGATGAAACTTACGAAAGCAGAGCGACCGCCTCCACAGACCATGAGTTTCTGGTGATTAATTCCACGCGCAGTGATCAGAGGAGATAGCCCTTAGTAATGGGCAGCATGGATTGTGTTGCTCTATAAGTGCACGTGATCCTAGTGATGCC
>NW_025193569.1:0-3956 GCF_004010195.1 Chiloscyllium plagiosum | reverse complement strand
TTCACCACATTCTTGTGAAACCAGATGGAGGTGTTGAATGAACTCCTCCTTTCACTGTGGAAATGTACTGTGCTGTTACATAAATGTTACCCAGACTTTAACAGCACGATCTTGAATGTTGACCCAGTCTTCTTGCACATGGTCACAGCCTGTTTCAAGAGCTGAAGAGGGACAACTTATCCTGAAAATTTTGTAGAATTCAGTGAATGCCGCCTCTTCTGATGGCACGGTGGCTCAGTAGCTAACACTGCTGCCCACAGCACCAGGGTCCCAGGTTCGATTCGAGCCTTGGACAACTGTCTGTGTGGAGTTTGCACATTCCCCACTTGTCTGCATGAGTTTCCTCCGGGTGCTCCGTTTTCCTCCCACAGTCCGAAGATGTGCACACCAGGTGAATTGGCCATACTAAATTGTCCATTACGTTAGGTGCATTACTCCGACGGAAATGTGTTTGGGTGGGTTACTCTTCGGAGGGTCGGTGTGGACTGCTTGGGCCGAAGTGCCTGTTTCCGCATTGTAGGGAATCTAATCTGCTCAGTTTGGCTCAATGGGCTGAATATCCTCCTTCCACACTATAGGGATTCTATGATGACAAACTGGAGATGCCCGGGCTGACGAAGCTACGCTGAGGATCTCCTGCAGATGTGCCCCACGGCTAAGATGATTGATGCCCACCAATGATAATCATCTTCCCTTGTGCCGTGAATGACTCCAAACAGTGTAGAGGTCATAATTAATTCTCATTAAGTGTGATTTTGTTCAGGATCCTTGATGTCATCCTTAGTCAAATCCATCCTTGAGTTCAGGGTCATTCTCTCTTACCTGAGCCCCTGCGTTACCTCTTTTGTTCATATCAATAGGTCATGGTGCAGAAGCGGAGAAGGTTTTCTTCAAACAGAGGGTAGTGAATGTCAGGAATTCTCTTACACAGAGAGTTAGGGGAGCAGTGGTGTTCCGTTGGGATCAGTTCAGTGACCTCTGCTCTCTGTTATTTTCAAAAATGACTTGGATATGGGTGTTGAAGAGTTGGCTAGTAAGTTTGCCGATTACACAAAGGTGGTTGGAGTGATACAGCATATGGAGGGCTATTGTAGGTTGCAATGGGACATCGACAGGATGCGGAGGTGGGCTGAGAAGTGGCACATGGAGTTCAAACTGAAGTAATTCACCTTGCAAGCTCGAATGTGAATGCAGAATACATGGTGAAAGGCAGGATTCTTGGCAGTGTGGAGAAACAGAGGGATCCTGGTGTCCGTGTCCACAGATCCCTCAAAGTTGCCACCCAAGTTGATCGGGTTGTTAAGAAGGCGTATGATGTGTTGGCTTTCAGTTGCAGGGGGATTGAGTTTAAGAGCCGCGAGGTTATGCTGCAGCTCGATAGAGGCCTGCTCAGACCGCACAGGGAATATTGTGTTCAGTTCTGGTCTCCTCATTATAGGAAGGGTAATGAAGCTTTCGTGAGTGTAAACAAGAGATTTACCAGGATGCTGCCTGGACTGGAGGGCAGGTCTTACGAAGAAACCGTGAGGGAGCTAGGGCATTTCTCATTGGAGGAAAAATAGATGAGAGGTGACTTGATAGAGCTGTACAAGATGATGAGAGAGTGAATAGCCAGAGACATTTTCCCATGGCAGAAATGTCTATCACTTGGTGGTATAATTTTAAGGTAATTGGAGGAAGTTTTAGGGGAGATATCAGAGGTAGATTCTTTACACAGAGAGTGGTGGGTGTGTCGAATGCACTACCATCAGTGGTAGTAGAGTTAAATACGTGTGGGAAGCTTAAGAGACTCTTGGTTAGGCACATGGAACAAAGTGAATGGAAGCATGTAGGTTAGTCTAATCTTAGAGTAGGATAAATAGCACAACGTCGAGTGATGAAGGTCCGAACTGCATGCATTCATGTAGAACCCTGAGCTAAAAAACTGCATGAATTCATGTAAAACTGTGTTATCTCACTTTTTAGAATAGAATCAATCTAAACATCATGGCATAGTCAGATAACACAGGGGGCCAAAACCTTCAACATTTTGTCTTGCTATCACCATTGTTCACAGCTCATCTGAGAATGCAACTTTAAAAAAAATGTTTGTGATTTACACATGAAAGTAGTGAAACTATCATGGTATTCTAACAAATGAAAGGCTTAACAGACAATCAATTTTTCTATGTATAATTTCAGTTACATCACACTGTAAATTTTTGCTATAAATTCTGTGTTACGATCGAGCCATCCACTATCACCTGAATAAAGGAGCGATGCTCCAAAACCTAGTGTGCTTCCAATGAAACCTGTTGGACTATAACCTGGTGCTATGTGATTTCTAACTTTGTACACCCCAGTCCAACACCAGCATCTCCAAATCATTACTGTTCCTGGTTCTGTGTTCTATGGAAGTGTTCAAGAAGACTTGGACATTGAGGAAGATTTGAGACTTGGGCAGGTCAGCCTTGATCTTAGTGAAGGGCAAGGCAGGCTTGTGATGGGAATGACCTGCCCCTGTTCCTGATGTTCTCCCATTCTGTTATTGGAAAGTTAGTAGGTGTTATTTTCCTGGAAGGTTTTTTATGGGATGTTGCAATCAGGGAGACCTGTGGATTTTGTGAGCCATCACTGGGTGAGATTTGGGGGCTGTATTCACAGTGAATCTGGCTCTACAACATCGTCAACAAATGAAGCACAAGATACAGAGAGAGAAAGCCCTGTAAAGAGAAATGAGCAACCTCTTTCATATCCAGCCTGGGTCTTCCAATTACATTTTCCATATCTCCCAAACCGAGTGGGACAATCTTGAGGGGGCGATTGTTTCCTCTATTTCTGTGCACCATGCCATAACAATAAGTGGACTCTAACTGCTCCTGTCTAGCAGGTTAGAGGGGTTGAATGGGACACAGAAACATGGGATTGAGGAGCAAGAGTGTGTCATTAGAGAATTTGAGCCTTCTCCACCAGGCATTAAGATCGTGGCTAATCAGGTTGTGGTCTCAGCCTGATCGTCCTGTCTGTGTCCCATTATCCGTGGCTCACTTTTCTGTCAAATCTTTAACTAACTCAACTGTGAATACTTGTAATCAGAGAAGCACCACAAGCTTCCTGGAAAGAGAATTCCCTTTCGAAGGGCCCTTTTAGAATTTTCCCTCATCCCGCTGTGAGAATAAGAGAATCATACAGCGTGGAAACAAATCGTTTTGTCCAATTTGTCCACGCCAATCAGGCATCTTAATCAGATCTCGTACCACTTGCCAGCATTTGGCCCACATCCCATGATCTATTCCTATTTAGGTACCTATCCAGTTACATTTTAAACGTGTCATTGTACCCGCTTTCATCACTTCCTCTGACAGTACATCCACCAGCCTCTGTATGAAAAGGTTTCCCCTCAGGTCCCTTCTTAGTCTTTGCCCTGTCACCTTCACCCTATGCCGTCTAGTTCTGAACGCACCTACTCTGGGAAAAAGATTTTGCCCATTCAGACTATCCATCCCCCTCAGAACTTTTTAAAACCTCTGAAATGTCATCATTCAACCTCTGACAGTCCAGGGGGAAAAGTCTCAACCTGTTCCTCATCTTCCTGTAGCTCAAACCCTCAGGTTCCAGAAAATCCTTGTAAATCTTTTCTGCACCCTTTCAAGCATAACAACATCCATCCTTTAATAGAGTCAACTGGTATGTACGCAGTTTTCTTAAAGTGGCCTCATCTACATCCTGTACAAGTGCAACACGCTACTCCAACTCCTATTCTCAATGTTCTGACTGATTAAGGCAAGCATGTCAACCACGTTCCTCACCACTCTACCGACCTAAACTGCACTTACAAGGAACTATGAATCTTCACCCGCAGTTCTCTTTGTTAAGCAACATTCCCCAGGGCTCTACCCCGCTTTAAATTACCAAAATGTAAAACCTCACAAATATCTAAACAAAACTCCATCTGCCAGTCCTTGGCTCATTGATGG
>NW_025193568.1:0-3955 GCF_004010195.1 Chiloscyllium plagiosum | reverse complement strand
TTTATTCAATTGGTCGTTGTCCTATCGAATTAACTATTAACAATTAATCATTATTGATCTGTGGATGAAGGTTTGGTCGCTGAGAGAGAAGTTTCATTTTCAGATGTTTCATCACCATACGAGGTCACATCATCAGTGAGCCTTCGGATGAAGCACTGGTGGTGCAGCTCGATTACTATCTATATATTTGAGTTCCCTTGAATTGTTGATGCCATTTCCTGTGGTGGCGTCATTTGATATGGTGATGTCACCTCCGGTTCGATTTCTCAGTTGGTGGTAAGTGGGATCCATATCAATGTGTTTGTTAATATACTTCTGGCTAGAATGCCATGCTTCTAGGAATTCGCGTGCATGTCTCTGTTTGGCTTGTTCTAGGATGGATGTCTTATCCCAGTCGAAGTGGTGCACTTCCTCATCCATACGTAAGGATTCTAATGAGAGTGGGTTATGTCTTTTTGTGGCTAGTTGATGTTAATGTATCCTGGTGGCAAGTTTTCTGCCTGCTTCTCAAATGTTTGTTAGTTCTTGCAAGGTATTTTGTAAATGACATTAGTTTTGCTTGTTGTCTGTACAGGGTCTTTCAAGGTCATTAGGTGCTGTTTTAGTCTGTTGTTTGGTTTGCGGGCTGCCTCGATGCCAAGGGGCCTGGGTTGTCTTGCAGTCATTTTCGAGATGTCTTTGATGTAGTGGAGCGTGGCTAAGGTTTCTGGAGGTGTTGTGTTTGCTTGTTTAGGTTTATTGCTGAGTAATAGGCGGACTGTGTTCTTTTTGAATACACGATATAAGTTATTTTCCCCTGTTGTGCGTAGTTCCTCTGTGCTGCAGTGTATTCTGGCTCGTTGAAGTAATGTTATAATCCATATCCGTTTGTGGATGTTGGAAAATTGCTTCTGTAGTTCTATATTTGGTCTGTATGTGTTGCTTTCCTCTCGACGTTGGTTTGAATTTCCCCATTGGCTGTTCGCTGTACTGCGACGTCTAGGAAAGACAGTTTATTGTTGTTTTCTTCCTATTTAGTGAATTTTATGCCAGTAAGGATATTATTAATGGTCTTGAAGGTTTCTCCAATTTGTTTTGTTTAGTGATGACAAAGGTGTCATCCAGGTAATGGACCCGAAGTTTGGGTTAGATCGTTGGCAGAGCTGTTTGTTCGATTCTCTGCATTACTGCCTCTACTAAGAACCCTGACATCGATGATCACATGGTCTTCTCTTGGTTAGTCTGTAAGTTTTGTTGTTGATTGTGAATGGCTGATAAGGCATTGGCTCACTAACTTGACGGTACTGACCTTGCTGATGAAGCTGATGATGTTTGGTGTATGTGTCTTTGGTTGTTCGAATAACGTACTCAGTGTTTCCTTGGCCAGGTTGATGTTCCTGGATATGAACAGGGCTGTTACGTCAAAGGAAACCCTTATTTCATCATCTTTTATCTTGGTGTCTTCCGGAATTCTTGGATGGAATGGATGGAGTGACGTGGGCTACTAAGTGTTTTAGGCCAAGGTGTAGCTTCTTGGCTAATCTGTAAGTTGATCTTCCAAATAGCAAGACTATGAATGTGAGGGGCCTGAGGCTTCAACCGGAGGCTCACTAAAGATGTTATCTAGTATAGTGATGAAACGTCTGAACACGATCCTTCCAATTCAGCGAGCAAACCTACAACCAAAACCTCAACCTGAGCT
The DNA here is from genome assembly GCF_004010195.1 of Chiloscyllium plagiosum. NCBI lineage: Eukaryota > Metazoa > Chordata > Chondrichthyes > Orectolobiformes > Hemiscylliidae > Chiloscyllium > Chiloscyllium plagiosum. Next base: position 2,274 of record NW_025193568.1, on the reverse strand, counting down.
GCAAATCTTCTCAGAACTTACTATTACTGGTCTGTTTTCGAGATATTTTTCATCCTAACACTGCAGAGAGACATGTTTCACACATCTTGACTTCTCATTGCTTGTGAAGAAAAATGTGTACAAGTGGACATTTGATGCAAAATCAACTGAAGACAGAATCATTTTTATGGTATATGATGGTTGCTCAGCAATGTGAAAAAAAATGAGGCACCCAATGAGAAGTCGGATTTCATATATGATAAATACTTTGCATCTTCTTACTGTTTAATTCATTTGATATGAGATTAAATGCATAGTTCAGCACTTTCTTCCACTGCTCTCTGAACTTAGTCTGGGTCACGTCATACATGCCATTTTTGTGCAGCAACTCTGCAGCTGCACCACGAAGCCAATTCCATGTACAAGAACAGGTATCTATATGGGTCTGTAAACAAAGAAATACACATGTCTCCACAGAGAGTAAAGCATCAACATTCTCCATAATAATAAACTTTTCCTGAGATGACAAGCAACAAACTGAATGAATTCCTTCAATTCTCCATCTCCGGGTATTTGGAACCCTTCTCACTGCTGCGAGCCCGAAGTATCCTGCAGTCTGTGCTGGCCACGAAGATGCTTCTGTTCGTCGAAGTGCTGTGAACTAGAATTAGAATAAAATGAACCCATGGTGTTAAAATATGTTGCAGGAACTGGATAGTTGTCCATGCCAGAGAAATTATATAGCTACTTGGGACAACACAAATCAATCAATATTGAATTGACAATGAACAAGTGTGTGACAGTATAAAGTAGAGCAGCGTGAATGTTGTACAGTGGGAGAGTCTTCAGCAACAGAACATTTTCCCTATAAATGATAGGATTGGGCCTCAATATTGGATCAAAGATAATTACCAGTTTAACAGATGTTGAGATTGCCACGAGGTAGAAAGTGACATATGTCGAATTTTCCCCGAGAAAAAAGAACTGGAAAAATCAAGATATTTATTTCTACGGAGAAGGGATAATTGAGGCATCGGTATAGGATCATGGAGGGTACACAACTGTTCTAATATTTATGATTGCTAGTGGATTATTTGATGCTTTGAAAGCAATTAACCTGTTGCTCACTCGAATCATTCTCTATACAGTTGCTGTTTCGCACGAGTAGAAGTGGAGTTTGCAGATGAATTAGAGCTAGAAAGTTGTTTATGAGTAAAGATTTCGTTTGTAATAATAACTGGATATTCTGTGGAGCAGCTGTCGATCACAACCGCCTTCTGTTACCAGTAACTATATGATTAGTCGTAACATGGCTGCACAGTTTGGCCCACTGAATATGCTCCACAGAAATGATCAGACCTCGGAAGCTGAGGAGCTCAACCCTTCCCTGCATTACATCCAACATTCACAAATTAAAGCAATTTATCTTCTTAGTAGCTGATGCTCTGAGTTGTGAGTTTCAATGACTAAAACAGAGACTGTCAGTAATGGGGTGCCAGACATCCTGGGCTACTTGGAGAAAGTGAGGACTGCACATGCTGGAGATCAGCGCTTAAAAATGTGTTGCTGGAAAAGCGCTGCAGGTCAGGCAGCATCCAAGGAGAAGGAGAATCGACGTTTCGGGCATAAGCCCTTCTTCAGGAATCCTGTGCTACTTGTAAACCAATAAACAAACATTATCCCAAAAAGGAAGCTCGAGAACCAACTCGTCTGTTCCTATAAACCGAATTTACTGAATTGCTTTCCAATTTTCTCATAGTTCATAACAGCCACGCTTGTTTCTTCTGTCTGAGACTGTGTGTAGCAGTGCGGCTTACATGAGAATTCTTCTTTTAATTTGAAAGTTTTAAACCAATGATTTATTGTTGCTTTCCTGTAATTAGATTCTATTTACCATTAAGTACATCTTTCAGGAACATGAACCTCCTCCGTTTTGTCTGTCACCTTGAATCTAAAAAGCACGATATTCTGGGTATATTGTTTAAAAATCATTAACGTTTGTGGCGCACTCGGGAATGGCAAGGCTGGATTTCTCGCTCAGAAACCCAATGAAGTTTTCAAATAACTATCGAGAAAGTGGAATATGAGGAAGGAGTGAGGCAATGAAAAAGGAGCAAGGGGTCGGAAATTATTTGACTGAGATGAAAATTTTGAATCTCTGTTCTTTTAACTGCAGGCGTGTGCAAATCAGGAAAGTTTGCATTCACTTCAGAAAGTACCTTGTGATGTTTGATGTATCAAAGAAGCTGAAGTTGAAGCATAGACCAGGATAGTATGATGTGAATGTTTGTGTGT
>NW_025193567.1:1771-3955 GCF_004010195.1 Chiloscyllium plagiosum | reverse complement strand
TCATGGTTAGTCAGTGTAGCACCCTGATTCCAACTTGTGCTTTCTGGGGCCTCAATTTAAGCCACAAACCGGATCAGGCTTCTTCACTGATACAGGCGCTGAGCAGTGTCCACTATAATTGGTTCAGTTTTAATTTGTTCTTTTTAAATGAATTGCTTCACTGCTTATTAATCTGCCCTTGGTGTGAATAGGGCTGAAGACACAGGTTATTGTCTTAAATGATTGCTGTATTTCCTGAGGAGTATGTGCCATTGGGAAACACTGTTATGGGTGTGTTCGTTACTGAGATTGATGGGTAAGTGCCCCCCTGGAAATTTCTGTCTCTAAACTGGAGATCGTTATGAAAGATGTTGAGAGAATAGAGCTGGGAGTGTACTGAGCAAGATGAGGATTGAGGTTTAGAAATCGTGGTCGTCATTGCCCATCACCCCACCACGAAACCACACCATTGTTTCTCTCATTGCCACTCACCCCAAACGTCACCACCACCCAATGTCAGCATTTTTAATTTCCTTTGGACAATGTTGCTTCTCTCACACCATTTAAGAATTTGAGTTCATAATATAAAGGGAGGAATAACGCAGCGAGTCCAGAAGCTTCCAGAAGCACCATGGCTGGACTCGATGTGCTGCAGTCCATGTGGTGAACCTCGTCTTGGATTGCTGCTCGGTAAGGAGTTGGACAGTTTTCATCCAGTATTGATAAGGTAATGCTGATGCCTGGGTCAGTTACAATCATTCTGTTTTTATATATTTTAACAGTACAGAAACACTGAAAAAAAGAACAGCAGAAGGTTGTTGTACTGTTCGGTCCTGCTCCACTCTTCAGTGTGATCATGGCTGACCCTTCACTCTGGTCTGCTAAAGCTTTAGACACATATCCAATGATCCCTTGAGCCATCAGCACTATATCTAACTTCGACATGAAAACATTCCAGATTTTGTCCTTAACTGCTTTCTCTGGCAGCAAATTCTGCAGGCTCACCAGTCTCTGAGTTAAAAAAAAAGAAATTCGTCAGCTCAGTCCGAAATGACACATCACCATATCTTTGAACATTCCCGAAATTGTTGCACCCTGCTTGTGTCTCATACCATCGTAATTTTTAATCGCTTGTCTCTAAATCTGTTTTGTCTCTCTCCATCATTCCTAGGTATTCACTGTTGCTCAAGCAGCCTCACACTGCTAGATCCCCAATTATTTCCTTCTCAGTACACTATTAAAATCTTGAAATTTAAGTTACAACCATCACAGAAGATTATCGGGCTGCTGTCTGAAAAGAGGGAGAGTGGGAGAGAGAAAGATGTCTGATGATGCTTTAACCTGAGGGTCACTGTGCCTCAGGCAAGGAAGAAGGTTAAAAATGTGGGACCATAATGGCCAGTACAGGAACTGAGCACTTGCTGTTGGCGTCACTCTGCATCGGAAACTAGCAGTCCACCCAAGTGAGCTAACCCACTCCCATCCATTCCACACTATGTTATTGAGAATGACCTGCCCTCCATTTTGGTCCTTAATATATCGATCCAAAAACCATCTTATCGACAGTTCAGGAAAGTCACCTCTGTGGTATTTGCACTGATTTGATTTGCTAAATCCGTGTGCAAGTTGGAGTCATCCGTAATATCCATGACCACAAGATATAGCAGCAGAATTGGGCGATTTGGCCTATCGAGTCTGCTGCACCATTTGATCATGACTGACATGTTTCTTAAGCACATCCTCCTTCCATCTACCTTCTCCCGTAACAATTTCTCCCCTCACCAACCAGAAACCTCTTTCTCTCTGCCATACATGCACTCATTGACGTGGCATGCACAACCCTCCACAGCAATGAGTTCCACAGAATCAGTACCGTCTCAGTGAAGAAATGCCTCCTCAATTAAGTTCAAAAGCGTTATCTCTCCAATCTCAGGCTCTGACCATGGATTCAAGCAGACTCACACTGCTAGATCCCCAATTATCCATCTGCCACTTCTCAGCCCATTGGACCCTCTGGTCCAGATCCTGTTGCAATCTGAGGTAACCCTCGTTGCTGTCCACTACACCTCCAATTTTGGTGTCATCTGCAAACTTACTAACTGTACCTCTAAAGCTCGCATCCAAATCATTTATGTAAGTGACAAAATGTCGAGGACCCAGCACCGATCCTTGTGGTCCGCCACTTGTCACAGGCCTCCAGTCTGA
>NW_025193567.1:0-1421 GCF_004010195.1 Chiloscyllium plagiosum | reverse complement strand
ATCCACTTTTAACCGTTTCAAGACATCCAGCACTTCGTCCTGTGTAATCTGAACATTTTGCATGATGTCACTATCTATTTCCCGACAGTCAATGTCTTCTATAGCCTTTTCCACAGTAAATACTGATGCAAAATATTCATTTAGCATGTCCTCCATTGTCTGTGGCTCCACACAAAGGCCGCCTTGCTGATCTTTGAGGGGCCCTGTTGTCTCCCTAGTTACCCTTTTGTCCTTCATATATTTGTAAAAACCCTTTGGATTATCCTTAATTCTATTTGCCAAAGCTATCTCATTTTCCCGTTTTGCCCTCCTGACTTCCCTCTTAAGTATACTCCTACTTTCTTTATACTCTTCTCAGGATTCACCCGATCTATCCTGTCTGTACCTGACATATGCTTCCTTCTTTTTCTTAACCAAACCCTCAATTTCTTTCGTCATTCAGAATTACATATACCTACCGGCCTTCCCGTTCACCCTGACAGGAATATACTTTCTCTGGATTCTTGTTATCTCATTTCTGAAGGCTTCCCATTTTACAGCCGTCCAATTACCTGTGAACATCTGCCTCCAATCATCTTTCGAAAGTTCTTGCCTAATACATTCCGAATTGGCCATTCTCCAATTTAGAACTTCAACTTTTAGATCTGGTCTTTCCTTTTCCATCACTATTTTAAAACGAATAGAATTATGGCCGCTGGGCCCAAAGTGCTCCCCCACTGACAGCTCAGTCACCTGCCCTGCATTATTTTCCGAGAGTAGGTCAAGTTTTGCACCTTCTCTAATAGGTACATCCACACACTGAATCAGAAAATTGTCTTGTACACATTAAGAAATTCCTCTCCATCTGAACCTTTAAAACTATGTCAGCCCAAGTTGATGCTTGGAAAGTTAAAATCCTCTACCATTACTACCCTATTATTCTCACAGATATCTGAGATTTCTTTACAAGTTTGTTTCTTAATTTTCCTCTGACTATTGTGGGGTCTATAATACAATCCCAGTAAGGTGATCATCCCTTTCATATTTCTCAGTTCCTCCCAAATGACTTCATTGGATGTATTTCCGGGAATATCCTCCCTCAGCACAGCTGTAATGCTATCCCTTATCAAAAATGCTACTCCCCCTCCTCTCTTGCCTCCCTTTCTATCTTTCCTGTAGCGTTTGTTTCCTGGAACATTAAACTGCCAGACCTGCCCATCCCTGAGCCATGTTTCCGTAATTGCTACGATATCCCAGTACCATGTTCCTAACCATGCCCTGACTTAACCTGCCTTCCACTGTTAGGACCCTTGCATTGAAATAAATGCAGTTTAATTTATTATTCCGACCTTGTCCCTGCCTGCCCTGAATGTTTGACTCACTTCTTCTCTCAGCTGTACCCGTCTCATATCGATCTCTTTCCTCACTATCTCCCTGGGTCC
>NW_025193566.1:0-3954 GCF_004010195.1 Chiloscyllium plagiosum | reverse complement strand
TTCTTCCCTAACTTCCCACAATGTCTTGAGACATGCTTTATTAGATACCACGGATTTATCTGTATTTATGCATTTTAAAATCAACAGGATTCCCTCTTCCGTAATGTGGACTCTAATAAGACAATCTCCAATCTTTCTGTACAGTAAGTACTGAAATGAAAATCTCCTTTAGGATCGAATCCATCTCCTATGCTTCTACAGAAGAATGGCCTCATTTATCGTCAAGGGGCCATATTCTTTCCATAGATAATCTTTTGTTATTCTTATACTTGTAGAATCTCTGCGGACTTTCCTTAGCCTTATCTGCCAATGTTTTCTGAGATCCATTGTTTACCCTCCTGCTTTCCCTCTTAAGAGTATTTCTACATCTGCATTGTTCTCCAAGGGATTCACTTAATGCAACTGGCTATATTTGAAATGGGAACCATTTCTCTTGACCAGAACCTCAATATCCCCAGTCATCCAGTGTTCCAAAATCTGTCAGCATTCCGCTTCAGATTAGCAGAAACATGCTGGTCTAGAAATCTCATTTTATCTCCTTCATGAAAACTTCCCACTTGCCTGACGTCACTTTACCTGCAAATTGCCTCGATGAATCAACTTTTGATAGTTCTTGACTAATAACTTCTGAATTGGGGCAGGACCAATTTTGATCTTTAATTTGTGGAACAGGCCAATCATTTCCCATAATATTTTTTATACGATTGGATTGTGGTCACTTTGCCAATTCCAACTCCAATTAACACCTCAGTCCCGTGATCCAAACTTATCCAAAGAGCAGGTCAGATTTTGTGCTTTCTCAAGTCGGGCCATCTTCACATTAACTGAAAGGATTTTCTTGGACATGCTTAATAAATTCCTCTCATCCAAGCTCTGGACACAATTGCAGTCCCAGTCAAGGTTTGAAAATCGCCTACCATTAGAAACCTATCATTCTCAGCTATTTGAGACGTCCTGACGTATTTCATGTCTAATTTCCCGTTGACTACTGGGGGCCTGGAGTAACGTCATATCAAAGTGATAATCCATTCTTTATTTTTCTGTTCCACGAATATAGATTCACGGGGTAATTCCCAGTAATATCCTCTCTAAGTGCTGCAGTAATGTTTTCACGAATCACAAACGCCACCCCCCCCCTCCTCATCTGCCTTCCTTTCTTTCCTTAGTATGGTGTTTGTGTCATGGAATATTGAGTTGCCTGTCCTGTCCCTCTTTCAGCCGTATTTCTACATCACCTATGATATTGCAGTCCCATATTCCCATGCTTACACAGTGTTCATCTGTCTTACCAGTCAGGACCTTTACATTGAAACTAAAATATGGGCGCACGGTGACACAGTGGTTAGCACTGCTGCCTCACAGCGCCGGAGACCCGGATTCAATTCCCGCCTGGCGAATTGGCCATGCTAAATTGCCCGTAGTGTTAGGTAAGGGTTAAATGTAGGGGTATGGGTGGGTTGCGCTTCGGCGGGTCGGTGTGGACTTGTTGGGCCGAAGGGCCTGTTTCCACACTGTAATGTAATCTAATCTAGAAAACAGCTTGGGTGATCAATTTTCCTTCAGTGTCTGTTGTGTTTTCGCCTGCCTTGTCTATTTAAATTAGTCCCCTGAAATTCTGTACTAGCCGTAAGCTTCCGACTGTAATCTGTGGCCATTCGCATCAAGGTGGCAACAGCCTAATCTCTCATGTCAACTGCAACCCTACTGATGATACCTTCTGCTTTCACATCCAAATCATTAATGTACATAATAAACAGCAATGGTTCCTGCACAGTTCCCTATTTCACATCCGCTTTGTAAAGGCTTTCAATCACAGAAAAAAAAACCTCACCAGTTTTCGATTCAGTTTGCCAACTTGCCCTGAATCCTCATGGTCTTGTCGACCAGCCTTCCATATGGGAACTTGTCAAACGCCTCACAGAAGTTCAAGTAAATCATATCATCTGCATTGCACTCATCAATATTTTCAATCGTACTTTTTAAAAAAAAAACTCTTCTGAATTCGTTTCGTGTTACCAAATCCGTGTTGACTATCAGAAATCGATCCCTGACTTTCCAAGATTTGAGTCGTGGTGTCCCAAAGAAACATTCCAATAATTTCCCTCCCACTGATGACAGACTGACCGCTCGGCAATTACCTGGCCTATCCCTGCTATCCTTCTTGAACAAAGGAAGCATATTAGCTATCCTCCAGTCATTCGGTACATCACCTGTGGCCCCGAAGTATTACATATAGCACCAACAATCTCCTCCCTTGCCTCCCATAGTATCCTGGGATTTATTTCATTGGCCACTAGTGATTTCTCCAACGTGATACGTGAGAAAATATTTAATACATCCTCCTTATTGATCTTAACATGTTGTAGAACCTCACCATCCCAGTTACAATTTTTTTCTCCTGCGTGAATACAGATGAAAAGGATTCATTTAAAACCTCACCTAATTCATCTGGCTGCATGCACAGATTGTCTATTTGGTCTCCCAATCTTTAGCTGAGAATCCTTTAATTCTAATGATACTTATAAAATAACTTTTTTTTTCCTTAAGGAGATCTGACAAAGATATTTCATGGTCATTGTTTAATTATTTTTATTTACGAACCCCTTGAACCATTTATACTGTTGAAGGGCTTTTCCTGTTTTACTGCATTGTATTTTCTTCGTGAAACTCGCAATAGCATTTAATCCATATTGACTGGACTTGCTTTCTTTCCAATTCGTCCTTCGCTGAAAACAATGGCCCTGAATTCTCACGGTATCTATCTCCAACTTTCCGAACTTGTTATGCAACTACAGGTAGTTTTTTCCCAGTCGATGTTTGCCAGATACTGTCCAATGATAGAAATACTGTCCGTATACTGTATTGTGAGGAGGACAGACAGGAGATACTGTGGCCGCAGAAGGCAACGGGATGGGGTGCTGCTTCCAGCATCTCAGGGTTAAGGATATATCTGAGCATTTGAAGAACGTTCTGAAGTGGGTGAGTGAATAACCAGAAGTCATTGTGCACATCGGTACAATTGACATAGATAGACAAAGGGATGGGGTCCTGTGAAATGAGAAAAGGGAGTTGGATAAGAAGTTAAAAAGCGATGCCTCAAGTATTTTGATCTCCGAATCACTCCAGTGCCATGCGTCATTCAGGATTCAAATAGAAAGATAGGTCATATGAATGCATTATTGAGGAGCTGGTGTAGGGGGCAGGTTTTTTAGTTATTGTATCATTGAGATCTCTTCAGGGGAATGGTAAACTCCACAGCGGGGATGAGCCAGTGCGGCACAAACATCGTTGTGGGGCGATGTGTTCCAGTTACCTCGTGGGGAAGTTTAAACTCGTCTGCCAGCAGTGCAGGGTGGAACTCTAAAAAGGAGACGGACTATACAGAAGTCAGGGGAAAATATGTTAACCGACGGGAATAAACTTACTCTTCAGGGTATCCAGGGGCATTGTAAAGGGAGGGTAAGAAATTAACTTGCATTTATTTCAACGCACAAGCCAGACTGTTAAGGCATTCGAGCAGAGAATGCGGATTGGCTCTGGGAACTGGGACAATGCAGACATAACAGAACCATAGCTAAGAGAAAGGTAGGACTTGGAGCTCAATTTTCCAGGATACAGACGCTGTAGGCGTGACGACAAGTACACATAGGTGAGGAGCAGAAGTTTCACTTTTGATAAGAGAGGTAGCCACACCAGCGCTGAGAGAGGACACTGTGAAGTGGTCATCAAATGAGTCCACATAGTTAAATCTTACAAAGAAGAAGTGGGTGGTCACTCTGTTGGGACTGTATTATCGACCCTATCAGTGATACGAGAGGAACACAGTGTCATGAGACTGCAGATATCTATAGGAATAATAGAGTAGTACTGGTTGGAGATTTTTAATTCCCAGTTAAAAATCACACAACACCAGGTTATAGACCAACTGTTGGACTATAACCTGGTGTTGTGTGA
>NW_025193565.1:0-3953 GCF_004010195.1 Chiloscyllium plagiosum | reverse complement strand
ATCATTTAATATGGGTAACTCCCTCAAACTGTCCAAGACTCGACACCACAATCCCCACGGAAAAAAAACTATGACTCATTGAAGCATTGCAAATGTTCAGTTTAGAAACCAAGCATCTCATCTGGGATTAACAAAGCTTCCTCCCAATGTTCAGGTTTACACTACTAAGATTATCTCCGACACTATGTCCTCGTGAACAAAATTCCCCTTCTCAGATATTGCGTTTTCACAGACTAGAAATCCCAATATTTTAGCGAGCATTCTCCACGGAGCTTATAAGAATTGCACTATAACTTTGCAGAGAGTAATACATGCCTAATTTTTGATAAATAGAGACAAACGAAAAATGCCAAACGAAGGGCCATGGGAGGACATTGTTATTTGGGGAACACGAAGGGATAGCATAACAAAGGGCAGCGCGTGAAAAATCATGTTTGACAAAGTTGCTGGATTCTCTGTGGAAAGGCAGCTGCGACAACAGTATGGATCTCAGTGCTTGTCCTATTAAACTCTGCGCCACGACATTTCGCATATTTTGACAAACAGCAAAACAGCAAAACTCCTTTAGGAATCAAATAATTCAACGATACACAGCATAATTGAAATCCTGTTCTCGAAACATCTGCCAATGATCCGGCCTCATAAATATCACGCACCCAAATATCCACTGATGGAAAATACATATATTGGTCAACACCTTCTCTGCTGACCATTACTTATCACTCCAGAACGACCTGCTCAACCCCGTGTTGCATGTGGACTCCCATTTACACTAAGCTACCTGAGCCAGATCTACCAACAAAATACCAGTGCTTCTCCAAATTCCATCAACGTGGCCACAGTCCAAAGCCTTTCCACACAGAATAGAGAAACAAGTAATGCTGCACGCGACATTACGGGTCGCCAAACTGAAAAAAAAAATCACTTTAAACTTAGTAAGTGAGAACATTGATTTGACATGGGCATTTGTCCTGGCAACTGGAAATAAAGTCATTATTTTATTAAATTTGAATGATTCAGTTCGGCGATTTATACATGTTCAGTTTTTACAACGCCTACCAGGAACACCAACAACTGCAAGGACAGTCTCGTAAACCTTTTCGACCCTTTCCACAAGACGATGCATTTTGTTGCTTGACAGACAACCTCTCTCTTCCTGAAATCTGTATGAACTGGAGCATTGCCTTGAAATTTCTGATGACACCGTTGCAGGGACATTATTTTAAGTTGTGTTGTATCCCAAAGGGAAACTATGATTCCATCTTCAGTTTATTTCATTTTTCGTTATTTGAACAAACAGACTCTGAGAACATATTTATTTTAATGATGTGACACCATTGGGATTTAAGTGTGCAATTGAATACCCCAAAGATCTGGTGAATATTAAACCTACTAATTAGCAAATGTAAATTGCAATTTGTCGTTAAACAACAATCTCTACATTCTTTCAAAATCGCTATCAATCCCATAAACCTCTGAATATCTTTTGACATTCTGTGTCGTGATAACCTTCATTTAGCTGAGGTTATTCTGTCATTCAATACCTCATGTTGTGCAGCTACTTGAGAGCTATTCTATTGCACACAGTTATTTTTTTTCCCACCGCTTTTGTCGTTAGTTCACTAGTGTGGGAAATTCTATGTGTGAATGTGTACTTCAATATAGAAAGTGAAGCTGACGATCTTGATCTTCTACTAGGTATTTTTTCTCAAAATACATGCAAAACTATTCAGAACTTTAAATTCAGAATCATTGAATGATGGCAACATGCAAGATCTTAAAGTTACACTAAAAGCTACACAAGTTTTATATTACGGCACTTAGTCTGTAGTCTTGAATATTATGTCACTCCAAATACGCATGTAAGTCATCTTTAAAGGCTGTGATGTTTCCCGCCTCAACTACCTTCCTGAGAAAGGCATTGCAGGTCCCTTCCATTATCTACATGAGACAATGTTTCCTCATGTTCCTCTAAAGCTCTCGGTTTTCATCTTAAAAACTTGCCATCCTGTTATTAGCTCTTCGAATAAGAGGACCAAGTGTTCACTGATACAATTGATGACATCCAGATAAGATGTAAAAGGTCTTAGCCCCCGTGTTCTGTTGTCTGTGCCTTACTGTTTCGACTGATTCCAATATAAATAAAAATTAGTTAATAGTGTCTTACATGGATTCATGCAGTTTTTGAGCAAAGTACAATGTAAAACGGCAAGTACAAATTCACCCGACAAACGTGTGTGTGTGTCTGTGTGTGTGTGTGTGTGTGTGTGTCTGCCAGAGGAGGGTTGTGAGTTCTGTGAGAGAATATGTATGCGTGTTTGAGTGTGAAGCGGCCTAAGTCTGTGAGAAGGTGCATGTGTGATTGTGGGTATGTGCCTGTAGGAGCTTGTGTGAGCGCCTGTGTATAGGTGCTTGGGTGTATGTACGTCTGTCTATCTGTGTGCGTGTGTGTGTGTCTGTGTGTGTGTGTAGGAATATTTATGTGCGTGTATAGTGCAACGGTGTTCACCTGCAGTGTCACATGAACCCAAGGTCCCGGTTCAGGCCCTGCTTATGGGTAACGAACTTAGCTATCAGTCTCTGTTCGGTCACTTTTCATTGCTGTTTGTCCCGAAATCCAAGGCGGACAAACTCACTTAGAGCAGCTTCTCTTGACATGCAGCAAGGAGCATTGGGACATAAGTCTTGGAAAGTTTCTTCAGCAATTTAATTCTGAAGTAAAATAAGTTTCCATGCCTCAGATGTTAATTGAATGACAAATAATCATTCCCAGGAAAATATTACTTCTATAGTTTACAAAGAAAAGTCCATCTCGTGATTCAATTTCTTACAGAGCTCTAACATAGTTTGGAACCGAGGCAATGTTTCACTGACTTTTCTTATATGGCTTGTTCTGATCTGGGTTAAAGTGCAGTCACGTATTTTTACACGTTTCATGTTATTCACGTCCCTGAAAATTCGCACAGGTCATTAGAATAATCTAATTCTCCGAAAATTAACAGGAATGTACAACATTGTGTATAGGCTGGAGCTAACCTCGAGTTAAGGTGGAAAAGAAGGAAAATGAAATTGGAATTTAATAGTTCAGTCGTGACCTCATTGATTGGCTGATCAGATTCGAGAGAGTGAGTGTTACCTTCCAAAGGCCGAATTTTTATTTTACCAGAGAAACTCACTGGGGACCATTGAAGTGAAGTAGTGACAGTGATTATCTTTACTGGTTAAGTCAACTTGCGAATGCTAATATTATTGCGCATGTCTATGTTACCCTACAACTTTCCAAGATTTAAGTATTCACCATGCAAGTCTCTCATGGCGCAATTGATTGTTGCGCGCATCCGACTATGGGTCAGGTGATTGCATGTTTGGCTCTTGGTTCAAACGCAAAGGGGAGCTTTACTATACTTCCAAATGAATCTTTCTTATTGTACTGAAACAGAGATGATGTAACAAATTTTTATCTGCACGAACGAGAATACTTTCAATATATCCAATCAGCAAATGTAACCTAGAACTACAGAATGAACATGACTCAACAGCAGGTTGTGGTTCAACAGGTTTTCTTGGAAATGCAAGCTTTCAAAGAGCTGCTGCTTCTTCTTTTAGATTGAAACTGCAATCTAAAAGCTAATGCTTCTAAGTAAACCTGTTGGATTATGATCTGGTGTTGTGTGATTTTTAGCTTTGTCCACTCCAGTCCAACAGCAGCAAGTCCAAGTCTTGGCGATCATCGAAACACGAAATGCCAGTACAATGTGAAGAGGATTTCCAAGAAGATCGCGCAAATCCAAACGGGCATTAGGTTTGTGCAGCAAGTCAACCAGCTGATGAAGTAACAGCTCTCTGAAAACTAATTCTTTCGAATAAATCTGCTGTTCAATAGCTTGGTTTCATGTGTGTTTTTTTTGAAACATTGGCAGCCCAGTTCAACACTGGCAACTCCAAGTCATTGG
>NW_025193564.1:0-3953 GCF_004010195.1 Chiloscyllium plagiosum | reverse complement strand
TTGGGAAAAAGTCATCCTGGAGTTCAGTTACTTATTGTGTACAACATGGTTTTGGAGGCACTGCTGTTTGTCAGTGGTATAAATAACCGAGATGAGGGCGTAGAAGAATTGGTTAGTAAATTTGCAGATGACACTAAGATAACTGGAGTTGTGGCTAGTGCTGAAAGATGTTGCAGGTTGCAGATGGACACACATCAGCTGCATAGCTGGTCGAAGAGTGAAAAATTGCGTTTCATGTGGAAAATCGTGAGGTGATTCATTTTGGAAGGAGCAACATGAAAAGAGTAATGGGCCAATGGTAAGATTTTTGTGGTGTGCATGAGCAGAGAGATCTTGGTATCCATGTACGTAGATCGCTTAAAGTTGTCACCCAGATTGATCGGGTTGTTAGATGACATAAGGTATGTAAGTGTTTATTTGAATAGGGATTGGGTTTCGGAGCCACGAGGTCATGCTGCAGTTGTACAAAACTCTGGTTCGGCTGCTCTTGGAGTATTTCGTGCAAAACTGGTCACTGCAATATAGAAAGGATGTTGAAGCTTTGGAGAGGGTTCAGAGGAGATGTACCACGAGGTTGCCTAGTATAGAGGGAAGGTCTTATGAGGAAATGCAGAGGGACTTGAGGCTGTTTTCTTGAACTGAGACATAGAAGATCATCGGAGGGTTCGATAGGGTGGCCAGGAAGAGCCTTTTTTTCCCGGATGGCGCTGGCTAACACGTGAGGGGGACTTGAGGCTGTTTTCTTGAACTGAGACATAGAAGATCATCGGAGGGTTCGATAGGGTGGCCAGGAAGAGCCTTTTTTCCCGGATGGCGCTGGCGAACACGTGAGGACGTAGTTTTAAACTGAGGGGTGATATATTTGGGACAGATATCAGAGGTGGTTTCTTTATTCAGAGAGGGGTAGGGACATGGAATGCACTTCCTTCGAAATTAGTGGACTCGCCAAATTTAAGCACATTTAGTCATATGGATGTAAATGGAATAGTGTAGGATAGATGGACTGCGAATTGATTCTGCAGGGCAGTTTTATGGTCTATGTTCTAATAAGGAATAGAGGGAAAAGCGTGCCTTAGAGTTGTGATTACCTGTTGTTTAATGTTAGCTTTTAGAGTTAAAAAAAAATTAATATCATTTTCATTAAAAGTCCAATTTGGCACTTCATTATCACTTATAGTTTAGCAAATTACGAGGCGAGGTGAGCTTCGCTGTGTGTTCATATTAATTAACAGAAGAGTTCCCAGCCGAGTCTTAACACTTTGGGGGCTGGGGTCCGAGATTCGGACAGGTTCAGAGAGGTCCAATCTGAGCTTTGGACAGATTTGAGTTAGGAAAGATTCGGACAGATTTAAATACTTGTCAAATGGTATCCTAGATCTTTTGTTACTTGTTTTTGGTTAAATCAAAATGAAAGAAGTGGATCTTGAGATTTCTATGACGTTTTGGGGGTTGAGGATGATTTCCAAATTTGCCCAGCAGGTTTAGAAAGACAGAGAAAGGCCATACTTTTAGCCGAAGCACATACGTTGGAATTGGGTTTAATCAGGGACAAAAAAAAGCTGAAATTGTAACGGAGTTACTCGAGAGAAACAGACACGTGCAGTAGAATCAGAAAGACGTAAATTGCGATTGAGGGAGATGGAGTTCGAAGATAAAGAAAGCGAAAGAACAGCGTGACAAATGAGAGAGAGAGAGGGAGAGAGAGAGAGAGAGAGAGAAGAGAGAAGAGAGAGACGTAAACAGAGAGAAGGATCTTAGCTGAACAAATAGAAAGAAAAGAAGGAGACACAGAAAGAACCTGGCCAGGGAGAGAAAAAGAGAGAAAATAAAACGAAAGGAGAGAGAATTTGAACTTCAGAATTTGCAAAATAATCAGGAAATTCACGTTAATAGGATGAAGATGCAGACAGAAGTTAGTGATATGTTCAAATATGTCGAAGTATTACCACAATTTAATAAGAAACAAGTAGAATTATTCTTTATTTCTATTGTAAAAATAACTGGGCAGATGGTGTGGTCAGATAACGTGTCGGTAATGCTAGTGCAGACTACGCTGGTAGGCAGATCGAGTGAGGTATTTGCAATGCTGTCAAATGAGGGGTCAAGAAATTATGCAGATGTCAAAAGGCTATTTTGAGTGTTTATGTATTGATACCCAGAACCGTATAGGCAAGTCATTCAGAAACATAAAGAAGGAACCAGGTCAGACCATGTTGTGTTAGAAAGAACTAAACATTGTCATTTTGATAGATGTGTGCAGGCCTTAATAATAGGTAAGACGAAGACCTATTTTGCTCGAAGGGCGATTATTCTGCTGAAGGAGTTCGTTTTATTAAAAAAAAGACTCCTAGGGACGATAAGAATTCACGTGGATGAACAGAAGAGCTGCAGAGATTGAAGGTGATTACATGTTGGTGCATATGACAAAGTTTAGCTTCTGGCAGGAATTTGATCCTGTGAGTGATAGAAAATAGGAGAAAGGGAATCATGCGCTCGGAAACAAAGAGAAGAAAAGACTGGTAATTGTTTGCTACGGGTTGTCAAGAAACACACGAGGGTGGAACGGAGATGAAAGGCCTTAGGTTCTTTCACTGTACTGGAATGGCACTCAGAAGAGTACAGTGCTAGCGGTTTAAGAAAGGCACTGAGAAAACGTGTTTTCACTTTCAGAAAGTGGGTCACATTCTCAGTGCCCGTGGTGAAAGAAAGGCGCTGTGAGAAAAAAGATGCAGTAAAAGAGGCTAAGCCAGTGTCATCACTGAAAGTAGTAAAGGAACGCCAAGAAAAGTCGAGAGTTGCAGGAGAGTAAACAGCCCAGTAAACAGGTGGGGGTTGGCGGGGAGTGGGGTGGTGGGGCGGGTTTTATGGAGTTAATGCCTGATATCGACAAAGAATCGCCTTTTTGAGAAAAAATGCTCAGAAATAAAAGGAAGAGAAGGGAAATAAGTTACAGTTTTGAGAGAAAAGGGATCTAATAAGTCTCTAATAGTACGAGATGAACGTATTTACACTGCAAAATAGGTCTTCGTCTTACCTATTTCTCGGAGATAATGGCAATGCTGGGGCAGATGGACAGAAATGCAATGTTCCTGAATATAAGTTCAGACTGGAATGCCAGCTAAAGCCTGGAAAATTAACAGTCGGACTGATTGAACAGTGATTCAGTGCCACAAATGCAGTTTGTTCTTACGAATGATTTAGCAGGATACAATGTGGGAGGGCCTGAAGAAGGGCCTGTGCCCGAAACGTCGAATCTCCTGTTCCCTGGATGCTGCCTGACCTGCTGTGCTGTTCCAGCAATAAAGTTTCAACTTTGATCTCCAGCATCTGCAGACCTCACTTTCTCCACAATGTGGGAGGGATACTCCTTGTTGTGGAGAAGCCAAACGAAGATCAGTGAATTGAGAAGTTAAAAGAAAAATATCCTATACGTTAATTCCAGACTTTGCAGAAACACGACCCCACTGTCACAAATCACAACATGAAGCAAAATTTCAAGAGCAAAACGATAAGGTTTAGTTAGCGGACACCTTGTTGGATGTCTTAATGCAGGAAAAACCTGAACAGGAAGAGAACCAGGCAGAAGTGTTTAGCCCTGAAAAACTGCTGGTGGTACCACAGAAAGAAGAGATACTCAGTGTTTTATGGATTGATGCATAGTCAGAAACAGAAGCCAAATAAATTCCTGAGGGCTAGTCCCTTAAAGGTAGAATACTAAGGCGAAATTTGAGATCACGGTAGGTTTATGCAGAGGAGAAGTAGACACCAGATTACGTCTCTGGTCGCATGCAGACCGTAGGTGTTACAAGTAGCACATGTATTACGAGTTGGAAGTTCACCTAGGTGTGAGCAAAACTCAGACTAAGGTAAAGCAGCACTACTATTGGCCTAAAATACACAAGGGTGTGTTTAACATTTGGCATATGTGTCATCCGTGCCAAACAGTAGGTAAA
>NW_025193563.1:0-3953 GCF_004010195.1 Chiloscyllium plagiosum | reverse complement strand
GTAAATCTTTTCATTCCTGTTGTTGACTGAATGATTTGTATCCGTGCCTGCTGCTTCGAAACTCGAATATGTGAACTGCTCCAAACTATGGTTGAGGATTTCTGGTTTTGGTTGAAACACGTTGAGAAACGCCAGACAGCGTTCAAATGAAGCTTTCAGAGCACATGTCCGGATGCATTTGACAGAGACTAACATCATGAATCCATTGTTCACTGTGACAGAAGGAAATGAATGTTCTCCTTGTTAGTGATCCAGGCCACCTTCGCATGTAAAGCAAATGCGGTACTGTTGTTACAAAAAGGATCAGTGCCCAGTAACTGTGTCCTTAAAGAGGACATGATTGAAAAAATAAAGAAAACCATGTTGAAATATCCAGGAAATATTGATTGAAAATGTGCAGACAATTTTCCCTGCAGCGCCAAGACAGAGGAACATATGTAACGGCACTCTTAAACAGGATGGCCAGCAGTGATATAGACATCGCCACATATGAAGGACCACTGCAAATAGAAATTTGAAAATGACTTTCACGCAGCAGGTATTCGGAATTATATTCTTTTCACCGCTACAGTAGTATTAGGCGAGTAAATTCAAAACAAGGTTTGCTGATAAGAATGCAATAAAACCCCATCGATCATGATATGAAAGATTGTCGACCGTAAAGACGGAACAAAAATGTTTCTTCTCAGCTTTGTACTGGGCCACTTTCGCACAAACTGATACTGCTACTCTCCAGAAAAGATCAGGGCCCGCGGCATGCACTCTTAGAAATATTGACCATCAGTGCTGGAAACATCCCTGCATATTCAGAACAAGGAACAATACGTATCGAATAAAAGCGTAGATGGCAATAAATTGGACTTGTATTCTCATTCACCACAACAGCTAGAATGTGCGGGGATATACAGAGTAAGGTTTACTGACCAGGTCAGAAAGCGTTTACCTACACATATCTTGACACACAAGCCTATCTTTCTTTCTGTCCATTTTTGTTTGAAGCGATCCTTTCCATAGGAGATGAAGATGATTACTGCTCCCCCGCAGGATCACAGTGGGGCCAGAGACCCGATCAGCTGCTCACAACAAAAAGACTGGATCCTAAGACTGGGGAGTAAGTGTTCAGGGAAAGGACTGGAGAATGGGGTTAAGAACGATATTAACCAAGATCGAATGGTGGAGCAGACTAGATATTCTGAAAGCGCTAACCGCTCTTTTGTCTTCCAATCTCTTGGCCATCTGGTATCTAAGGAAATAGAAACAGGGTTATTTGTTCAGTTGGAAGTCCTGGGCAAAGTGAGAGATAGAACAAGCATGATACAGTTTTAGAGATTGGGAAAATGTTTGGAGAGGAAGCAATAAAGGTGAAGCTGAATATAAAGTTTGAAGTCAGGACATATTCAATAAAAAAGAAGTTTGTAGAAAGGCAGAGGGACATGAAGATGGAAAAAGAAGTGTCACCAGTCCCGAAATCTCATTCGGTTTTCATTTTCAAGATGCGACCGGACCTGCTGAGATTTTCCAGCAATGTCATTTGTTGATTCTGATACAGAAGATGGGAGTGATCCTGGACTAATCAGCTTTCCCATGTTCTGGGAATATTTGACTTACCCGTTAAATCAGATCACGTCTGTCCCACACTGAAACCTCAGAATCCTTCCCCACCCCCATCCTCGTTACTGGCACTAAACTGTTCATTACATAAACTTTCATGAGCACACAACAAGAACAACTGCAAAACATTCAGGGAGAGCTCCGCTCCGTTCTATCAGCACATTCTGAATCAGTTAATTTTTGTTCAGGACACATGAGACATTAAGCCGTCTCTGTCAGACCACTAACAAATGGCCATTCGCGTTCTGTGTCTTTGAACACTTTGGTTGGTGCACGGATGTAGTGGAATCTCACGTTTTGAAATGGACATCATTCATAGTATTTTCAGCTGCACTGATAAACTTGTCTCTGGCGCGTCCAGTAAAGTGCAGACAGTTTTCACTCAGAAATCGACATGTGATCAAAGCAGGAGCACAGATGTGTCAACAAAAGCAACAAAAATGCTCCACCAGCGTTAGCTTGCAATTCTGCATGTGGAACGAAGAGTTGGAACTCTATTAAACAGTGAAAACGCCTATTAAGGGATTTGGACGCACGGCTCTCTGATTAAACAACTCGCATTGCACCGAACTGAGATATCCAGGCTTCGCACACGATGAATTAGTTTACTATTTCATTCTGAGTATAATTCACCTGGCACAGCAATTTGCAAAGGTCCAGCTCATTCCTCCCAATCACAAATAACATAATTCACATCTTTCACTTTTGTTATTTCTTCAAAACATTACAATCCATTTAAAACTTGTTCCGGCATTTAAGATTCAACCCGAATATTTTCATATGAAGTGATTTCCAGTCACTCTGGCAGACAGTAAATCAATCGGAAAATTACCTTAGGAAACCCAATCATTTCTGTTAACAGTATTGGGAATTTCCCATCTGCTGACGAGACAGAGTCCTCACAATCAACATTTTCTTTGTTCTTCCTGCCTAAAACGTTTACCACTTCTTATTTTCAAGACAGGAGTTTTGTTTATATCACGTTCCAAGAACAGGAACAAACTTCCAATCTCCTGAAGCCGTATCCAATTTAAAATGGAAGCTTTTTTCCTTTCCCACGGGAAGAGCAGTTAATGAGAAAGGAGTTTCCACGAGCTGTGTCCCAGGGTTTGGCAGGAAGCCCTGATTGAAGCTGCAGTGGCCGTTTTTAGTTGGCATCGGAGGATTGGAGAACATCGTGTCATATTCTGCTGCATGTAAACGTCTTGTTCCCTGTGGACTCGGGGTGAATCATGGATGAATTTTCGGAACAACACTGCCTTCCAGTCTCTGGCCATCTGCTATCTAAGGAAATAGAAAAGAGTTGATCTGCTATCTAAGGAAATAGAAAAGAGTTGTTTGTTCAGTTCGAAGCCCTATCGCAATGTGAAATATGGAACAGTTCTGATACAAAATCGGAGACTGGGAAAATGGTTGGAGAGGAAGTAATAAAAGAGACGATGCTACCAGACCTGCTGAGATTTTCCAGTAATTTATTTGTTGGTTTAGAAACAGAAGATGGCAGTGATCCTGGACCAAACAGCTCTCCCGTGCTCTGGGGATATTATACTTACTGTGTCTATGTCCCATACTGAAACCTCACAATCCTGCCGCACCTCCACCCTCGTTACTGACAATATACTGTTTATTACGTAAAACACAAGAAGAACAATTTCAAAACGTTGAGGGAGAGTTCCCTTCGGTTTCCATCAGAACAATCTGAATCACTGAAAATTGGTTCAGGGCCCATGTGACATTGATCCGTCTCTGTCAGTGGCAAGTGGCCATTCGCTTTCCGTGCCTTTGAACATTTTGTGTGGTGCACGGTTGGTTTGGATCCTTACGTTTTGAAACGGTCATCATTCATTGTGTTTTCGGCTGCACTTATAAAGTTGTCTCTGGCGCCTCCAGTAAAATGGAAACAGTGTTCACTCAGAAACCGACGTGTGATCAAAAGCAGGCGGTCAATGAAAGCAGCAAGAACATTCCCCTGCGATGGGTTGCAATACTGCACGTGGAACGGAGAGCCGGAATTGTATTAAGCAGTGAAAGCGTCCATTATGAGACTTGCACCCACCACCCTCAGATTAAGCATCTCACACTGCACCGACTGAGCTAACCAAGCATGGTGCACTGTGGATTAGTTTGCTATGACATTGCGAGCATAATTCATCAGCAATTTGTTAGGATCCAGTTCATTCCTCAAAATCACAAAAATATCATTCACACCTTTCACTTCAGTTATTCCTTCAAAGCATTACAATATATTCAGCACTTGTCGCGGGATTTAAGGTTCAGCCCTAATATCTTCATATTTTTACCCTCACCTCTGTGTCGCTGATGTGATTTCCAATCACTCTGGC
>NW_025193562.1:2485-3953 GCF_004010195.1 Chiloscyllium plagiosum | reverse complement strand
TCTGCCAACAAATTCTCAGTTCCCTCCTGGCTCATCTTCATTCTCTCTTCAGGTCTTTCCTGTTTAACTTGTAACTTTCAATGCCCCTAACTGAGCCTTCGTATCTCATGCGAACACAAGCTTTCTTCATCTTAACAAGAGATTCGGCTTCCTTAGTTATCATGACTCCTGCGTTTGACAATTTCCTCCCTCTCTGACAGGAACATACTTATCAAAGACACACAGAACCTGCTCCTTGAATAAGCGCCACATTTCTATTCTGCCCATTCCCTGCCATTTCCTTGCCCAAACTGTGCATGCGTACTATTATTTAATCGCATTGCAATTTTCCTTCCCCCAGCAGTAGCGCTTGACCTCCGGTGGAGACCTATCCCTTTGAAAAGCTCAAGTAAACATAACTGAATTTTGCTAACTATCACCAAAGTGCTCACCTACCGCCAAATCTAACACCATGCTGTGTTCATTACCCAGTATCCAAATATAATTTGGCCTCTCCCCTTGTTGTCCTGTTCCATTCCACAGTATTTAAGATATCTATTGTCGATACTCAATAGTCTCCTCGTCAAGGCTACCCTGACTGAGCTGCTTCGACCGATTGACATGTTGATTAAAATCCTGCTTGATAATTGCCATACCATTTTTTCAGGTGTTATTTATGTCTTTGTTTATTGGCCTCCCCAATGTGATCTTAAAATATGGAGGCAGATAGACTCTCTCAATCAGTGAAATTTTCTTCAGATTTCCTCCCAAATGGATTCAGACTCATTCTCCATAGAACGTATATCATCTGTCAACATTGGTATGAGGTTGTCCTTGAATGTTTGAGTTACACCACCTTCCTTACCATCCTTTCTGTCCTTCCAAATTGTCTCATGCCCATGAATATTTCCCTCCCAGTCTTGACTATGCTGTCTCCATGTATCTGCAATGTCTACTAAATCGTATTCATTCATGATAATGTATGCTGCTATATCTCCTACCTTCTTCTGAAAAGTACTAGAATTCAGGTACAGTGCTGTTATGGTCGCTTTCTTACCATTGATTAACAACACCTCTAATAATATCTTTTACGCTATCCTTTCTTCTTGCTTCTTGCTTCTCCTCATTTGTCCATTTCTGATCTCGCTGCTTCGTACACAAGTGCTCAAATACACCTTGCAGGTGAAGCAACACTTTCCCTACAGTTTGTACAATCCAGTCTAATAGATTCACTGCCCATATTATGGTCGCCACTACCTTGGGAAATGAAGTGTGGACTGAATGACCGTTTTGCAGAATACCAAGTTCTATTGCCAAAAATGTCCCTGAACTTCTGGTTGACTGCTCCTTTAGCACAGAACCATGTTTCCTAACCAACGTCTCTATCTCAGACTTACTGCAGTGTTCCACCATAGCTCAGCGCATGCTGAAAAAGCAACAGATCATTTTCTGTTTGAGGACCCCGCAACCCTCCATATCAAGAACAATC
>NW_025193562.1:0-2461 GCF_004010195.1 Chiloscyllium plagiosum | reverse complement strand
CGTGATCAGTTGTTAATGCTCCAAACAAATCATTATCTGTTCCAATGTCCAACTGTTAGTCTCTTTCTTTCGGCTCTATCCCGATATCTTGTTACCTCCTAATTGTTGCACCTCCACATATCTTCTGCGTATAGACCAAAATTTTCCTGAAAACCATCAGTGCTGGGGACGGCGTCACTGGACTGAAAAGGTTAACTCCGATTCCTCTTTCCAACATCTTTTGGTCTTGCCCCGAGGAAGCTTGATACTGTGCTTGTGCAATGACCCCCTGCACATAAGACAGAACTGTGTTAATCCTGAAAAGTTCTTTTGTTGATGAATCACATTACAATGTGAGCCATTGGCATCGACTTCGATGGTCAATAAATATAGAAATCATGTTGTTGTGGTTCTGTTCGCCGAGCTGGAAGTTTTTGTTGCAAACGTTTCGTCCCCTGACTAGGTGACATTCTCAGTGCTTGGGAGCCTCCTGCAAAGCGCTTCTGTGGTGTTTCCACCGGTATTTATAGTTGCCTATCCCTGCCGCTTCTGGTTGTCAGTTTCAGCTGTCTGCTGTAATGGCTGGTATATTGGGTCCAGATCGATGTGTTTGTTGATGGATGAGTGCCATGCCTCTAGGAATTCCGTGGCTGTTCTTTCTTTGGCTTGACCTATGATGGTAGTGTTGTCCCAGACGAATTCCTGTTGCTTGTTTCACTTTACTTGTTCAGCTAGCGAACATTCCTGTTGTGGTAAGATATAGGGGCAGAATGTAGGAAGAGGGATGGAAAGGTTCTGAAGAAGTTTGACATAGGGACAGAGGAAGTGTTCGTGGTTCTAACCAGTTGAAGTGGGCATATTCCCAATTCAGGACACACATGTATCTTATGTTCCTCTCTGTGGGAAGGGAGAAAATTACAGGTGTTCTGAGCAATGTCTAACTTTGCTCTTTGGGTTTGTCGTTGACTGGGCTAATGCAGTTCCACTTTTCAGCAAGATTGGGAGAGATAAACCAGAGAATCACACAGTCGTGAGTCTCACATCAGTTAAATGGAACCTTTTGGAGCAAACTCTGAAGGAGAGGATTAACTGCCACTTGACCAGGCAAGGTTTTATCAGGGAGAGTCATCACGGTTTTGTTACAGAATGTCATGCCTAACAGATTGGATTAAATATATTTCATTGGCAAGCGATCAGGATTTTTATAACGAGGACAGTAAAGTTGATGTTGTTTGTGTGGATTTCAACATAGCCTTTAACACGACACTACACTGGAGACTGGTAAGAGGATAAAAGTGAAAACGGATTTAAGGTCGCCAGGCAAGTTGGATTCAAACTTAATTTGGTGGTGGTAGGAGGCACAGGATGGTGATAGAAGGCTGTTTGTGTGACTTGAACTGGTATTCAATGGTGTAACACAAGGATGAATGCTGGGTCCCATGTCGTTGTGAATGTGTGTCAAGAATATAGAACAAGTTGGGAGAAATGATAAGCAGAGTTGTTGATGATCCGAATATGAGCAAAGTGGTTAATAATGAGGAAGAAGGTCTTAGGATGGAGGAGCTCAGAGGTGAATTTGTCAAATGTCAAATTCAGATAGGGGATGTTGAAACTAACCATGAAAAAACATGAGGTAATGCACAATGGAAGTAACACATCAAGGGATTACTCAATGAATGGCAGGAGACGCGGAAACCCAGAAGAACAGATAGACTTTGCATGGTCGGCCACATATCCGTGAAGGCAGCAGAATATAGTGACAATCACAACTTTATCAGTCAAGGCAAAATCTATAAACGCAGATAAAGTGGTGTCACAATTAGACAAGATGGTGAAGAACGTACTTGGCACACCTTTTGTCATTAGTCAGAAAATCGATTATCCAAGTTGGAATGTCATGTTGTGGCGATATAGAACATTGATGAGATCACATTTAGAATATTGCTTGCAATTATGGTCAATTTCTACATGAAAGATTTTGTGAAAATTTAAACTGTCCACGAATGATTTAGAAGGATGTTACGGGGACCTGAGGGCTTGCGTAAAGCGTGGAGATGGGGTAGGCAGGGTTTTGTTCCGCTGGAATGTTCCAGGTAGCGCGTTACATTCTCACCGTTTATAAAATGCTGAGGGGGATGGATAAGCAACTGGCCTAAATCGTTTGCGTAGGATGGTGAAGTTCAAAACTAGAGGGCACAGGTTTAAGGTGACAGGCACTGAGACACACTAAATAAGGTATAGAAAGTGAGAGAATGGTGGTTGATTTCCAACAGGCATTGCTTCAGCTCAGTTTCCGGTTTTAATAACATGCATTTTTTTCGTGAAAGTAGTTTGGTGGTTAAGTCGTGAATGGAACGTTAGGGGTACGAAAATTGAGTGGTGTACCGATGAATAAGTGAGTGGGTACAATATTGTCCAATGCACTATGAAATGAAGAGTGTCATATTTGTAAGGAAAAATCAATAAAGATCTTTTAAATTAA
>NW_025193561.1:0-3953 GCF_004010195.1 Chiloscyllium plagiosum | reverse complement strand
CTTGGGCCACTGCAAAACAAAATTAGGAATTAAAAGTATTAACTGTCCATTCTGACTTGCAAAATCTACCTTCCCAATAAAATAATTACCTTTACACAAACAATAAAATGTTTTCATCAATTAAGTGGAGCTGCAGGTCAAAAGAAATCTGGAAAAGACAATCCAGTAATCATGAGCAAAATGATGTGTCTGCTTTTTTAGAAAACTAAAATTAAACTTTTTTAAAAATTACAATTTTCTAAAGCAATCTGTAATAGCTGCACAGCTCAGGATGTTAAATTATTCAATTGAGTGAAGTGTGACCGTGAAACTTAACTGCTCAATTGCCATCGATTTCAAGGTTAATGTTGCTTCTGAATTTTGCACAGAGCTACAAGAGTAATTAGATTATTTTCCTCCACTTAGTACTATGTTTAAATTCAGTGGGTTGCCATAACTGATCTAATCTTACTTCTGGTTTCTGTGTCATGGAGGTGAATCTGTTTTTACCATTCCTGATGTTTATCGTTCTCAGGATGTAATCTAGCAGAGTATGTGAGAAACCAATGTAATGGAGTGCCCACTTGGAGCAAAGTTCTTAACTCAGTACAATTTTTCTGGCACTCCAGGGACTTTGACTGAAACATCCAATATGGTTCTCTTGTATCCAATACTGACTCACGCCTCCTCACTGTAAGTAGAAAGCCATCTTTACGCAGCTCCCAAACCCAACTTCCCAATGTGAATGATCTGCTCCTTAGCTTTGAGCTATGTTGAGTCCCAACCACAACACGTTGAATTCATATAGCACCTGCACACATCTGGGTCTTCTCATACCTGACAAGATTAGCATGCAGCTGCAGCAAGTAATTAAGAAGGAAAGTGGCATTTTGTCATCTCTTGTCGACAGGCTGGAGTTTGCAAACAGGAAGTTCTTTTTGTAGCTGTACAAGTGAGGCCACACCTGGAATGCTGGATACAGCTTTAGTTGCTGTATTTAAGAAAGGATGTGGCAATGTCAGAGGTAATTAAGAAGGGATTTGCTAGAATGATCCCTGTGATGAAGAGATTGACTTGTCATGAATGACTAAACAGGTTAGTCCTTTATTTATTAGAATTTTGAAAAATGAAGAGTAGTCTTAGTTAAACATACAAGATTCTGAGGAGACTTGACAGGGAAGATGTTGAGAAGATGTTTCCACTAGTAAGGATATCTTGGACTGGGCGACATAGTTACAGAATAAGGGAACACTCATTTAAAACAGAGATGCAATGAAATATCTTCCCCCAGAGAGTTGTGAGTGTTCGGAATTCTCTCCCTCAGAGAGTTGTGGAGGTGAGATCACAGTGATCAGAAAGGATTGTGGAATGCTGTTCCCTTCACAACTCAACAAAATGGTGACGTCCTGGATGCAGATAAAATTGATAGCATTCCTTTAAGAATGAGGATCAGGACATTAAGCAGGAGAGAAATCCAACAGACTGTGTACTGTCAGACCATCTAATAGGCTGTGTATCATCCATATCAATGAATGCATGCTATCCTCAACTGATTTCATCTTAAAATATGTGCATTTTACAGGTTACAGATCTTCCTCACTGTATGGGAGAAAGTAGAAGAGCAGAACTCTGACATTGCATGATGCTAACATTAGGTGCTTTAAGGCTACAGTCAGTAAATGGTGTTTGAGTGTTGAGTAGGGAGGTCTCTCATGACACGTAGCCAGCTGAGAATAATCCTGAGGCACCTCCATCATCAGTTAACCTTTAACAATAGAGACCTCAGGTAGATTGCTGAATTGCCCTGAAATACTGGAGCTGAAATACTGTGTTTAACCTGAGAGAGGCAGCGTTTAGTGCAGCTTCTGTCAGCAAGCGACTGAGCCGTGAGTGATAGTGGTGGAATGGCCACATGCATCTTTGAGAGACAGACTGGGCCATTGCCTGCGGAGATGTGAAGTGTCATCACTCACGGAACAGGTGGACATATGGATGTTCTGTACAGGGCAGGCCTGGCCTCAATCCTTGAACATTACATTTAGCCTCAGCGATACCCACATTAAAGTGCAATGCCTTTTTTGCAGTTGTCAAAATGATGCTACCCGGAGGGATAAAACGAAGAATGCAGATGCTGGAATTGAGAGTCAAAGAGTGTGGTGCTGGAAAGGGAGGAGCAAAACATCTTTAAGGTAGGCATCCTTGGAAAACACTTCGCAGTAAGGTTACAATCAACTGGGAGAAAGCGAGGACTGCAGACGCTAGAGATCAGGAGGAAATGAGGACTGCAGATGCTGCAAATCAGGAGGAGAAAGTGAGGATGGCAGATACTGGAGATCAGGAGAAAGTGAGGACTGCAGATGCTGGAGATCAGGAGAAAGTGAGGACTGCAGTTGTTGGAGATCAGGAGGAGAAAGTGAGGACTGCAGATACTGGAGATCAGCAGTCCTCACTTTCTCCTGATTTCCAGTACCTGCAATTCTCACATTCTCCTCCTGATCTCCATCATCTTGAGTCCACACTTTCTTCTGATCTCCAGCATCTGCAGTCATCACCTTCTCCTCGTGATCTCCACCACCTGCAGTCCTCACTTTCTCCCCCTGATCTCCAGTATCTGCAGTCCTCACTTTCTCCTGATCTCCAGCATCTGCAGTAATCACTTTCTCCTCCTGATCTCCAGGATCTGCAGTCCTCACTTTCTGTTATGGTTCTGTTCGCCGAGCTGGAAGTTTTTGTTGCAAATGTTTCGTCCCCTGGCTAGGCGACATCATCAGTGCTTGGGAGCCTCCTGCGAAGCGCTTCTTTGATGTTTCCTCCGGTGTTTATAGTGGTCTGTCCCTGATTCCCTGGCTGTTCTCTGTCTGGCTTGCCCTATGATAGTAGTGTTGTCTCAGTCGAATTCATGTTGCTTGTTGTCTGCGTGTGTGGCTACTAAGGATAGCTGGTCGTGTCGTTTCGTGGCTAGTTGATGTTCATGTATGCGGATTGTTAGCTGTCTTCCTGTTTGTCCTATATAGTGTTTTGTGCAGTCCTTGCAATCGGGTCCTTCATTCTGGTGAGTTGTTGTCTGAGCGTGGCTGTTGGTTTGTGTGCCGTTATGAGTCCTAGGGGTCGCAGTAGTCTGGCTGTCAGTTCCGAGATGCTCCTGATGTATGGTAGTGTGGCTAGTCCTTTTGGTTGTGGTATGTCCTCGTTCCGTGGAGAAAGTGAAGATTGCAGATACTGGCGATCAGGAGAAAGTGAGGATTGCAGATACTGGATATCAGGAGAGAAAGTGAGGAATGCTGATTTTGGAGATCAGGAGAAAGTGAGGAATGCAGATGCTGGAGATCAGGATACAGTGAGGACTGCAGATACTGGAGATCAGGAGGAGAAAGTGATTCCTGCAGATGCTGGAGATCAGGAGAAAGTGTGGACTGCAGATACTGGAGATCAGGACAAAGTAAGGACTGCAGATGCTGAACATCAGGAGAAAGTGAAAACTGCAGATTCTGGAGATCAGGAGGAGAAAGTGAGGACAGCAGATGCTGGAGATCAGGGGATGTGAGGTCTGTAGATTCTGGAGAACAGGAGAATGTGAGGGCTGCAGATGGTGGAGATCAGGAGGAGAATGTGAGTACTGCAGATACTGGAGATCAGGAGGAGAAAGTGAGGACTGCAGATGGTGGAGATCAGGAGGAGAAAGTGTGGACTGCAGATGCTGGACATCAGGATAGCACAGTGCAGTCTGCAGATGGTGGAGATCAGGAGAAAGGGAGGTCTACAGATTCTGGAGGTCAGGGGAAAAAAGTGAGGATTGCAGATGCTGGGGATTAGGTGGTGAAGGTGAGGTCTGCAGATTTTAGAGATCAGGAGAAAGTGAGGACTGCAGATACTGGAGATCAGGAGGAGAAAGTGAAGACTGCAGATTCTGGAGATCAGGAGAAAGCGAGGACATCAGTTAATGGAGATCAGGAGGAGAAAGTGAATACTGCAGA
>NW_025193560.1:3194-3953 GCF_004010195.1 Chiloscyllium plagiosum | reverse complement strand
CTGCATTCTCCTCCCTGGCTGCCCAGATAATCCGAAGATAAATCCCAACCAGTCCAGTACATTTTCAAGCATTCTAGAATTGCTAAAACCGTCTCCTTGTGAACCTCAATCCCGTCGAGTCCAGTCGCCTGTATTCAGTATTCTGCTTGACAACATTGTCTTTTCTGAGTGTGAATACTGACGAAAAAATGTTAGTTTCGCGCTTACCCATCCCCTCGTACGCAACTGACAACTTCCCAGGATGGCCCTTGATTCGATCTCATCTTAAGAAAGTCATTCTTTGATCCCTGATAAATTCGTAGAAAGCCTTCGGGTTTTCCTTGATTCTTTCTGAAAACTACTGCTCATATCCCCTCGTGGCTCTTCTCAGCTCTTTCTTTGGTTCTTTCCGGTTCACTTCTAAGTCGCAAAGCACCTTATCTTAACCTTTCCTTCTCATTCCAACCTAAGTACTTGCTGTCTCTTGACAAGAGATTCAACTACTCCCTCGCTCAACTACTTCCTCCCTGCCGGAACAGTACATACTTATCAAGGATACCAAGTAGCTGTTCCGATTAAGTCCCAGACTTAACGGTTTATAAAATTGATAGTATGAATGTCTTCCTGAGATTTTATATTCAGCAGAAGGAGGAGCGGGAAAGACGGCACGGTGGCACAGTGGTTAGCACTGCTGCCTCGCAGCGCCAGAGACCCGGGTTCAATTCCCGACTCAGGCGACTGACTGTGTGGAGTTTGCACGTTCTCCCCGTGTCTGCGTGG
>NW_025193560.1:0-2015 GCF_004010195.1 Chiloscyllium plagiosum | reverse complement strand
GACCAATAATTAGCAGATAAGTTTAAAACTATGTTTTCTATTTTGGTCAGAGGAATATAAAGATATCCTTATTTTCTAAAATTGCTTAAGTGCAGACTATATGAGTCAACTCGTACATATCACAGAACGCTCACATGCAGTCCAGCAGGTAAAGAGAAAGGCAAATGCAATTTAAGAGATTATATCTGAAGGAATAGAGTGTAAACGTAAGAGAGTGTTGCTGCAACTGTGCAAGATATTCGTGAGACGGCAAATGTACATTATATGCAGTTCTGGAACCCTGACGTGAGGAGGAATTTGACTGCGTTAGACACAGTTCATAAGCAACCAGATTGCTTCCAAAGATGAAGAGATTGTTGTATAAAGAGATATTGAGCATTTCAGGCCAACATTCTCTGGAATTTAGAAGAATGAGAGGGGATCTCAATAAAGGATGTAAGATGCCAAAGGTGATTGAAAATGTAGATGTGGAGTGGAAATTCCGTCGCGTGAGGCAATCGAGAACAACCGGTCATAATTTTAGGATAACTTAGAGCAGTTTTAATACAGGTGTAAAGAGATCGTAATTCTGTAAAAGAATTGTGAATCTATGCAAAAGTCCAGAGTGCAGTGGGTTCTGGGACATTGAGTAAGTGAAGGGTTACGGAGAGCGAGCAGGGAAATGGAAATAAGGCCGGAATGACATCAGACGTGATCATATTCAATGCCGTAGCAGGCTTGAAGAGGACTATTTGCCGACTGATGTTCCTCGTTCTTATTCAGCCCTTGGAATGACATCAGACGTGATCATATTCAATGCCGTAGCAGGCTTGAAGAGGACTATTTGCCGACTTTTGTTCCTCGTTCTTATTCAGCCCTTCGAGTGTGCTGTACATGATTAGAACATAGAATGGTAGAGCTCAGTACAAGCCCTTCAGCCCTCGATGTTGTGACGATATTTTATCCTATTGTACACCAGCTTCATTGTACTTTCTTCCATGTGCGTTCCAAGAGTCGCTATAAAGTCCCCAATGCATTTGGCTCTATCGCCATCGCTGGCAGTGCATTCCACGGACCCGCCACTCTCTGTGTAAACAACCGAACTCTGACATCTCCCTTAAATCTTCTTCCATTCACATTAAAGTATATCCCCTTGCAATTGCCATTTCCACTCTGGCAAGAAGTCTTTCGCTATCTAGTCTGAAAATGGAGCAGCGCTTCAAAAGCTAGTGTTTCCAATTACGCCTGTTGGCCTATAACCTTGTGTTGCGTGATTTTAACTTTGTACTCCCCAGTCCAACACCAACATCTCCAAATCGTGGTCCATCTATGCCTCTCATCATTTTGGATATCTCGATAACGTCACAATTCATTCTTCTTCGCTCCAATGAGAAAAGTCATAATTTGCCCAACATTACTTCATAAGGCATGCCCTCCAGTCCAGCCAGTATCCTGGTAAATCCGCTCTGCACCCATTCTAAAACCAACACATATTTCGTGTAATGAGTCTAATGAAACTGCAGACAATACACCAAGTGCAGTCGAAGCAGAGTTTTATAGAACTGTAAAATAGCATAGCAGTTCTTTAACCTATTATCCCAGGAAATGAATGCCAAGAAACAATACAAAATAATAACAACCTTATTAAATGGGATAATAAATGTGAGGAATGGATGGATATGGACCCTAAGATCTCCCTATTCATCCAGACTGTCACAAAGTTGGACACGTTTACTGAAAGCTGTTTCGTTTGTCAAGGATATTGTGTTGATTTTTTTTAATCAGAGGTTTCTTTAAAATCTCCCGGTTCAGATTCGTCTGGCTTGGTACAGATATTAAAGGGTATTGAGAGACATTCCTTTGTATGTAAACAAAGAAGACATAAGACCAAAGTGGTCATGTTTTAGAAGTGACCTCTAAAATGAAAGGTGATTCATCAACTTTCTAACTGAGCAGTTCGGTCCAGAACTATTTAGGAGTTCAGCTGTGTAGACAGGCTCTCTCTCTCTCTCTCTCTCTCCTTCGACACTTCGAAC
>NW_025193559.1:0-3953 GCF_004010195.1 Chiloscyllium plagiosum | reverse complement strand
GTTATTGAGGGAGCACATTCTGAGGTACTGAGGGAGCACCTTCTGAGGTATTGAGGGAGAAATATCTGAGGTATTGAGGGTGTACGTTCTGAGGTACTGAGGGAACATTTTCTGTGGTATTGAGGGAGCCCCGTCTGAGGTACTGAGGGAGCACTCTCTGAGGTACTGAGGGAGCACTTTCTGAGGTATTGGAGGAGCACTGTCTGAGGTACTGAGAGAGCACTATCTGAGGTATTGAGGGTGCACTGTCTGAGGTACTGAGGAATCATTTTCTGACGTCCTGAGGAAGCACTATCTGTGGTATTGAGGGAGCACTATCAGAAGTATTGAGGGAGCACTTTCTTCGATATCGAGGGAGCACTTTCTGAGATATTGAGGGAGCCCTTTCTAGGGTACTGAGGGAGCACTATCTGAGGTATTGAGGGAACACTTTCTGAGGTACAGAGGGAGCACTTTCTGAGGTACTGAGTGAGCACTATCTGAGGTACTGAGAGAGCACTTTCTGAGGTTTTTAAAGGAGCACTGTCTGAGGTACTGAGCGAACAATTTCTGAGATATTGAGGGGGCACTTTCTGAGGTACTCAGGGAGCACTATCGGAGGTATTGAGGGAGCACTTTCTGAAGTATTGAGGGAGCACTATCTGAAGTATTGAGGGAGCACTATCTGAAGTATTGAGTGAGCTCTGTCTGAAGTATTGAGGGAGAACTACCTGAGGTACTATGGGGACACCTTCAGAGGCATTGAGAGAGCACTGTCTGAGTTACTGAGGGAACACTTTCTGAGGGATTGAGGGAGCACTATCGGAGGTATTGAGGAATTACTTTCTTAGATACTGAGGGAGCCCATTCTGAGGTACTGAGGGAACACTTTCTGAGGGATTGAGGGAGCACTATCGGAGGTATTGAGGAATCACTTTCTTAGATATTGAGGGAGCCCATTCTGAGGTACTGAGGGAGCACTTTCTGAGATATTGAGGGAGCACTTTCTGAGGTACTGAGGGAGATCTATATGAGGTACTGAAGGAGCACTCTCTGAAGTATTGAGGGAGCACTATCTGAAGTATTGAGGGAGCACTATCTGAAGTATTGAGTGAGCACTGTCTGAAGTATTGAAGGGAGAACTACCTGAGGTATTGGGGTGTACTTTCTGAGTTACTGAGGGGGCACCTTCAGAGGCATTGAGAGAGCATTGTCTGAGGTACTGAGGGAACACTTTCTGAGTTACTGAGAGAACACTATCTGAGGTACTGTGAGAGAACTATCAGAGCTATTGAGGGAGCACATTCTGAGGTCTTGTGGGGGCACCTTCGGATGCATTGAGGGAGCACTGCATGAGGTACTGAGGGAGCACTGTCTGAGGTACTGAGGGTCCACGTTCTGAGGTATTGAGGGTGCACTGTCTGAAGTACTGAGGGAGCACTTTCTGACATATTGAGAAAGCACTACCTGAGCTATTGAGGGAGCACTATCGGAGGTATTGAGGGAGCACTTACATGGATATTGAGGGAGCACTTTCTTAGATATTGAGGGAGTTCTTTCTGAGGTACTGAGGGAGCACTCTCTGAGGTACTAAGGGAGCACTTTCTGACGTATTGAGGGAGCACTTTCTGAGGTGTTGAGGGAGCACATTCTGAGGTACTGAGGGAGCACTTTCTGAGGTACTGGGAGAGCATTTTCTGAGGTATTGAGGGAGCACTTTCTGAGGTACTGATGGAGCACGTCCGGAGGTACTGAGGCAGCACTATCTGAGGAATTAAGGGAGCATTATCTGAGGTACTGTGAGAGAACTATCTGAACTATTGTGGGAGCACTTCCTGAGGTATTGAGGGTGCACTACCTGAGGTATTGAGGGAGAACAATATGAGATATTGAGAGTGAACTACCTGAGGTTTTGGGGGAGCACTTTCCTATGTATTGTGGGAGAAGTATCTGAGGTATTGAGGGAGCACTTTCAGAGGCATTGAGGGAGCACGTTCTGAGGTACAGAGGGTACACTTTCTGAGGTATTGAGAGAGCACTTTCTGAGGTACTGAGGGAGCAGTGTCTGAGGTACTGAGGGAACAATTTCTGAGGTACTGAGGGAGCACTTTCTGAGGTACTGTGAGAGAACTATCTGAGCTATTGAGGGAGCACATTCTGAGGTATTGTGGGGGCACCTTCGAATGCATTGAGGGAACACTGCATGAGGTACTGAGGGAGCACTGTCTGAGGTACTGAGGGTCCACTTTCTGAGGTATTGAGGGTGCACTGTCTGAGGTACTGAGGGATCACTTTCTGACATTCTGAGGAAGCACTATCTGAGGTATTGAGGGAGCATTATCGGAGGTATTGCGGGAGCACTTTCTTTGATATTGAGGGAGCACTTTCTTAGATATTGAGGGAGCCCTTTCTAGGGTACTGTGGGAGCACTGTCTGAGGTATTGAGGGAGCACTTTCTGAGGTATTGAGTGAGCACTATCTGAGGAATTAAGGGAGCATTATCTGAGGAACTGTGAGAGAAATATCTGAACTATTGTGGGAGCACGTTCTGAGGTATTGAGGGTGCACTGAGGTACTGAGGAAGAACTATATGAGATATTGAGGGAGAAATATCTGAGGTATTGAGGGAGAAATATCTGAGGGATTGAGGGGGCACTTTCTGAGGTACTGAGGGAACATATTCTGTGGTACTGAGCGAGCACTTCCTGTGATATTGAAGGAGCCCTGTCTGAGCTACTGAGGGAGCACTCTCTGAGGTACTGAGGGAGCACTCTCTGAGGTATTAAGGGAGCACTGTCTGAGGTTCTGTGGGAACTCATTCTGAGGAATTGAGTGAGCACTGTCTGAGATACTGAGAGAGCACATTCTGAGGTATTGGAGGAGCACACTCTGAGGTAATGAACGAACACTTTCTGAGAGATTGAGGGGCCACTCTCTGAGGTACTGAGGGAGAACTATATGAGGTACTGAGGGAGCACTCTCTGAAGTATTGAGGGAGCACAATCTGAAGTATTGAGTGAGCACTATCTGAAGTATTGAGGGAGAATTACCTGAGGTATTGACGGAACACTTTCTGAGGTACTATGGGGACACCTTCAGAAGCATTGAGAGAGCACTGTCTGAGTTACTGAGGGAACACTTTCTGAGGGATTGAGGGAGCACTATCGGAGGTATTGAGGGAGCACTTTCTTAGATATTGAGGGAGCCCATTCTGAGGTACTGAGGGAGCACTTTCTGAGATATTGACGGAGCACTTTCTGAGGTACTGAGGGAGATCTATATGAGGTACTGAAGGAGCACTCTCTGAAGTATTGAGGGAGCACTATGTGAAGTATTGAGTGAGCACTGTCTGAAGTATTGAGGGAGATATACCTGAGGTATTGAGGGAGTACTTTCTGAGTTCCTGAGGGGGCACCTTCAGAGGCATTGAGAGAGCACTGTCTGAGGTACTGAGGGAACACTTTCTGAGGTACTGAGAGAGCACTGTCTGAGGTACTGTGAGAGAACTATCTGAGCTATTGAGGGAGCACATTCTGAGGTATTGTGGGGGCACCTTCGGATGCATTGAGGGAGCACTGCATGAGGTACTGAGGGAGCACTGTCTGAGGTACTGAGCGTCAACTCTCTGAGGTATTGAGGGTGCACTGTCTGAGGTACTGAGGGATCACTTTCTGACATATTGAGGAAGCACCATCTGAGGTATTAAGGGAGCAATATCGGAGGTATTGAGGGAGCACTTACATGGATATTGAGGGAGCACGTTCTTAGATATTGAGGGAGCCCTTTCTGAGGTACTGAGGGAGCACTCTCTGAGGTACTGAGGGAGCACTTTCTGACGTATTGAGGGAGCACTTTCTGAGGTGGTTGAGGGAGCACATTCTGAGGTACCGAGGGAGCACTTTCTGAGGTACTGGGAGAGCATTTTCTGAGGTACTGATGGAGCACGTCCGGAGGTACTGAGGCAGCACTATCTG
>NW_025193558.1:0-3952 GCF_004010195.1 Chiloscyllium plagiosum | reverse complement strand
ATACATACATACACAGACACACAGACTTTCAAATAGGCACAAAGAAATACACACAGGAACACACACACACAAACACACACCAGATTTAAGAAGAATTGTGATTGGAATGACAACCCTCAGAGTCGAACGTGCCCATGAGAAGTAATGTTTCTGCTCCTTCTGTAACGAGGAAATAACTTAATTTTGGGCATCATTCGTGACACCGAGTATTGACCTGGAACTATATGCAGGTACCTCTGCATGAAGGCTTTTTTTCAGAAGTTAAGATGACTTTTATTGCACATTACCTCTTTTTTAATTTTATCATTGATTCGCATGAAAATGTACAAGGCATATGTAGTAAGCTCTCTCATGCCAATAAAAAAATGGATGAATCGTGGACCATGAGGAAGCTTATCACAACTTGCAGCAGGACCTTTATCAGCGCGGACAGTTGGCCGAGAAATGGCAAACAGAGGTTAATACAGGTAAAGGTGAGGTGTTGCATTTTGAATGAAACAACGTTCAGAATTTCATGGTGAATGGTCGGACCTGAAGGAACGTATTACAACAGAGGGAGCTTGGAGTTCAGGCACAAGTTGATTCGAAGTGAAGTTCGAGGTGGACAGGGCAGTGAAGAAGCACACTGTCCTTCATCAGTCAAGGTATTGAGTATTGAAGTTGGGATGCTATGTTGTAGTTTTACAGGAAGTTGGCGCGGCGGCAGTTGAAGTATTATGTTCTGTTTTGGCCGCTTTGCTATAGGAAGGATGGTATTAAGCTGGAAAGAATGCAGAATACATTTAGAAAAAATGTTGCCCGAACTCAGTCGCCTGAGTTTTCGGGACAGTTTGGTCAAGCTAGGGTTTTTTTTCATGACAGTGTAGGACACGGAGGAGTTATCTTGAAGGCCACGAGAAGCTTCGATAGCGGGAATGCACTCAGTATTTTTCTCGGGTTTGCGAATCGAGGAATGCAGGTAACGAATTTAAGGTTCGAGTGGAAAACGTAAAAAGGGAAACTGAGGAGATTTTTTTAGACAGAGGATTGTACGCATATGAAGTGAGCTGCCAGTAGAAGTGGTTGAGGTGGGTACGTTAACAACAAGTCTCCGTCATTTGGACAAATACCTGGATAGGAAGTTGGTGCGTATGAAACAGTTGCAAGGAATTGGGCTCCGCGTGGTTGGATGTTTTCATTGGTAAGGACCAGTTTCGATCAAAAGCCCTGTCTCCTTTCTGTAAAACTCTCTGCCTCTATGACTCTATTGCAGAGACTCCATTGAACAGAGGTGCACAACACAACACAATCTTTGTTACACGCATGAATGCGCAAACACACACAAGATAGACACACACATATAGAAGCACATAGCAACACAGATAAAGACACATGCGTGGAATCATAGCCGTGGATAAGTAGATAGAGAAAGAGGCTGATCCACGCACACATAAACACACCCCGCTCCACATACACACACAAACGCACAC
The DNA here is from genome assembly GCF_004010195.1 of Chiloscyllium plagiosum. Taxonomy (NCBI): domain Eukaryota; kingdom Metazoa; phylum Chordata; class Chondrichthyes; order Orectolobiformes; family Hemiscylliidae; genus Chiloscyllium; species Chiloscyllium plagiosum. Next base: position 2,483 of record NW_025193558.1, on the reverse strand, counting down.
ACACACGTTAAACAACACGTTCCCAGAAACAGCTACATATGCAAGCTTACACAGCACACACACATACGTAAACAGAGGCATACATATTAACATATAGCCTAACACATATGGAGAATCACCAACACACACAAGAATGTGGTGTATCTGTTTTCAATATGAGGTCTTTAATTTCTATGTGGGGTCTGTGTGTCCAGTGTATGGTCCGGGAGTTCTGTGTCAGGGCCGCACATTAAATGTGAGGTCCCATGTTCCGTGTGGGCAACTGAGAGAAAGTCCTTCCAAAAAGGCACGTATTTCCCTTCATTACCCACTGTTCTTCCCGAACCTATTCAGCCAAAATGGATAGAATGTCCATTCCCCACATGTATCGCGAGATCTGTACCATGAAAAGTGTGTGAATTTAGACGCAGGTGATCAAGCAATGCAGTTCTGTTTGTATCCTGAAACCTGGGGTAGTGGCATTGGCGGGGGGTGGGGTGGGGTGGGGGGATTGACATATGTAAGTAGAAACGGCACCTAAACCTTCTCAGGAATGCCTGAATTGAGATTAGTCTCTCTTGGAGGTTTGGAGACTGTCATATTTGCTAACATCTCTCTGAGACCGAGACTGAACTTTAGAGAAGCATGTCAGACACTGGATGCAGCCTGTGTGTCCCAGGTTTGTCTTGGATGAGAAAGAAGTATGGGGCAGTTCCAATCAGGTTGACATCTGTTATGGAGAAGGCCAGACTCCCTCAAAATATTTTAAGGTGACGCACCAGAGCCGAACATTCTTTCTTAGGCGGATGGACAGTGGAAATTCCAGGAGTGGTGCAGCTGGTCAAACAGTGCATTTTGATAGAAAACAAAATTTGTTTGAACACTACGTACGAAACAGGAACAGAATGAAAACAGAATTTTGAATAACTTCACGTCGTTGAAAACCCAAACGTCTCTATTGCAAGTTAGCGAGGGAGCTGTTCCAATTTCTGCAACATCCCAAAACGCACCACTTACCAAAAGGCAAATTCAAACTCAGGTTCATACGTACAGGAGAGCTTTCAGAGAGAAAGCTGGTGATAAATATCTGTTGAAGCATGGACCATCTTTTTATTGTAGCTGCTTCTCTGTTACCAGGGGATTTCTAACAACCTGCTAAAAATGAACAAACTAGAAAATATCATCAACAGGGAGAACTTGCCAATTCCCTCCTACTATTGAAAGTAGCCCTCCACAGACATATCAGAAACTCTGTATTCACGATCCCTCTTCAATATAAACAAGGACAACTTAACTTTGTTAAAGGGCCAGAATCGACACACACGTCAGCATCATTGGTGAAAACTACAAAGGGAGCCTTCCGAGTTGGCCCCATTCTCAGTCCTTCAGTACTTGTTGCCACTTAGACTTTAATTGTGTTATACTCACTGATTTGCTCCCTGCCAACATTTAATGTCCTGAAGCTTACCATAAAGAGAAAATCAAATTATTCCCACTTGACGTTCAATGGTATCTACATTATATTACACACTGACAACCACCCATTCCCCACCCTGCCACCCACAGCTTTCAACTACCATCATCCTGGGTCGGAAAATTGAGCCAGAAACTAACCTGGACCAGCCATATCAATACGGTGGCTAAAGTGCGACTCAGAGGTGAGAAATCCTGCCGCGGCTAATTTAGCTCCTTACTCTCCCCTCCACTCACCTCCAACCCTCGCAATTCGCAAAATCTATCGACCATTGAGAAGGCACAACTGAGTTGCGTGAAACCCACTTGCCTGGATTTTTGCAGCTGTAATTACACTCAAGAGACTCGATTCAGGGCAAAAACGTTCAATTGATTGAGAGAACATCCACACACATAATACTCGCTCGGCCACCAAATCTCAGTGGCAATGTGTACCTTCCACAAGGTGCACATCAGAAATTCACCAGACCTCCTGACTGAGTACCTTTGTGCCCCGTGACCATTTCCATCCAGCTGGACAAGAAATGCAGACGCATGGGATCACAGCCTCTCCAAGCCACTCACCATTGTGACTTGGAAGCGTTTCGCATTCCTTCACTGTCACAGGTTAAAATTCTGGAAGTCCCTCCCATATGGAATCATGGATCTACACTGAGCACACAGACTGCTTTGTTTCAAGAGCGCAGTCCACCTCCTCCTTCTCAAGGGGAACGATGGAGAGCAAAAATGTTGGCCAAACAAGTGGCTCTCATTTTAAGTGAATGAATAGGAATGAAAGTTAAGTGAAATATTTCGAGAGTTCCATCAAAGTCACTGGGTCAAAATTGTCTAATTGCTTCACAGACGGCTTATTGTTAGTCTGCGTGCAGCACACTGACCACTGCAGTTCAAGAAGGAATTCAGCCACATTCTCTTCTCAAGGGGCAGAAATAGGGATGGACAACAAATGGCGGATCGGCCAATGTGCACCACGACTTGTGAATGAAATGTAATGAAGCGTTTGTGAAGAAAATGATGATGTGCTTTCAGAG
>NW_025193557.1:0-3952 GCF_004010195.1 Chiloscyllium plagiosum | reverse complement strand
GTCCCAGTCGAATTCATGTTGTTTGTCGTCTGCATGTGTGGCTACTAGGATTCATGTTGTTTGTCGTCTGCATGTGTGGCTACTAGGGATAGCTGGTCGTGTCGTTTCGTGGCGACTTGATGTTCGTGGATGCGGATCGTTAGCTGTCTTCCTGTTTGTCCTATATAGTGTTTTGTGCAGTCCTTGCATGGGATTTTGTACACTACGTTAGTTTTGCTCATGCTGGGTATCGGGTCCTTCGTTCTGGTGAGTTGTTGTCTGAGCGTGGCTGTTGGTTTGTGTGCTGTTATAAGTCCTAGTGGTCGCAGTCGTCTGGCACAGCAACGAGCACCCGAGCTACAAATCTTCTCACAAACTTTGTAAAGGTGTAGTTGAGATACAAAATAGTGAGGGGAATGGATGAGGTAGACTGAAATAAAGGTTTCCATTTGACTGGTCACCGCAGAACATAGATTTACGGTAAAAGGCGGAAAGAGTTTAGGAGGTATGCAGTAAAGTTTAATCAGCCAGTGGGTGTTTCAATTTGAATCTCACTGTGTCTAAGGGTCAGAGAAGCAGAAACGCGCATAACTTTCAGCGGTATTTCGATGCGATTTTATGATGGTGAGCCATACAAGGTCGAGTGATGGAAAATGGGATGAGGTGAATCAAGCGTTTGTGTAGTGACAAAAGTGCTTACAAGGGGCTTGAGAGCTGTCACTCCATTCATGCCCTTCGATTTCCAAGTGGGCGGCACGGTGGCACAGTGGTTAGCACTGCTGCCTCGCAGCGCCAGAGACCCGGGTTCAATTCCCGACTCAGGCGACTGACTGTGTGGAGTTTGCACGTTCTCCCCGTGTCTGCGTGGGTTTCCTCCGGGTGCTCCGGTTTCCTCCCACAGTCCAAAGATGTGCAAGTCAGGTGAATTGGCCATGCTAAATTGCCCGTAGTGTTAGGTATAGGGGTAAATGTAGGGGTATGGGTGGTTTTCGCTTCGGCGGGTCGGTGTGGACTTGTTGGGCCAAAGGGCCTGTTTCCATACTGTAATGTAATCTAAATGTAATCTAATCTAATCATCTTTGCTGCTCTCGTGGTCAGGCTTCAGCGCTTTGCACGCGCTGGTCTGGGTCCGATTTCTGGCCAGGCAAACAGGAATTCTTTTTTCTCCTAACAGCGGCAACAAAAAACGCGGATCATCTGTCATGGGAGACCTCTCAATGCCTCGAATCAATTAATGTCCTCGAGAACATCGCAACAATCTTCCATCCTGCTAAAGAAGGGCAAGGCGCCTCGATAATCCCTGCTCAACAGAACAGTTCACTCTTTGTCCTCCTTTGAAACCACTTACCAAAGAGTTTCTAATGATTCTCAAAGCTGCGACTTGGCGAATCATTTTATTTCCTTGCCATTCCATGGAGCCGCAGTGATTTGATGATGGTGTTGTAGAAATGTGCCCACGAGCAGCGTGTGGGACTACTTCAGCTTCCGTTCCTCTGAGGAAGTTGGGACATTGACTAAGTTTCCTGCAGATCAGGAATTAAAACGTCAGTTCGGCTTCACGGCAAAGAAGACGATTGGTTTGTTCGTGTAATGAAAATCCGCATTGCTCTCGCGTCAGGTACGAGTCGAACCAACACTCTCCAGACACGAAGTCAGGCGCATTAACCATTGCTGGTTCAGGCATGAAAAACAAGAGAATCAGAATGTGAAACAGCATCGCCACACAGATACATTTCCTCAATATTAGGACATATATAACCCATTGCTGGTTCAGGCATGAAAAACAAGAAAATCAGAATGTGAAACAGCATCGCCACACAGATACATTTCCTCAATATTAGGACATATATAACCCGTTATGAATAAACACAGAGAGATACAAGTGACAACGATTCGCCGTGGACTTGGCGGACTGTCCGGCTTCTGTCTGTGTGGAAACGTTGCTACGTGTTTAAGCCATCCCTCGCCCTGTCTCTGGGACAGAGGGTGAAACAATGGCTCATTTTAGCCCTCCTTTAAACGTTGGGCTGTCAGAAGAGGCACAGCTCCGGGCCGTGGAGATGACTGCCAGTGTGTGGCCCTTTCTCTTGGATCTTCCACATCTGTGACAGTGGTGGCTCAGATGTTAATTGCTGCCCGGAAGTAACAAAGAAACCGTTTTGCATTCGACTTTCTGCAGAATTGCTGTGAGAAAACGAATTCTGAACACCAACAGGCTGCACAAAAGACAACTCATATTATTTACCTAAAGGAAGTATCGCCAGTGTCAATTTGTTCCTTTCCCGCCAGCTCAGCATCTTTCTATTTCTCGGATAAGAGACGTTCGGAGAAAATCCACAACCAAAGTTGCTCACTTCCTGTTGTTTCATTGACTCCTTTCACCACAAGTTATTGACAGTGAGTGGAAGAGCGAGTGGGCTCTGCCAGCGCGGCTTGCAAGTAGAAACGAAATGCTGTACATGTCCACCAGTGCAGGTAGCCCGGTTCGCTTTTATGGGACAAACAGCAGTATCAAGGAGCAGGGAGACAGAATGGGAAGCAGATATTCTGGAACCAGCAAACTTTGAGAAGTTTTGTAGCTCAGGGTGAGGTTTTGATTGTAAGTGTTCTGGCTGAGCTGAAAGATTCATTTCCAGACGTTTCCTTACGTTACTGGGTAACAACTTTAGTGGACATCAGGCAAAGCAATGCTGAAAATTCTTGCTTTCCATTTATACGTTTGGGTTTCTTTGGTTAATGATGTTATTTCCTGTGGTGAAGTCACAGGAAGTGACTTCACCATAGGAAATAACATCACCACAGGAAATTACATCACCAACCCAAAGAAACCCAAACATATAAATAGAAAGCAGGAATTTTCAGCATTGCTTCACCTGAGGTCCAGGGAGATTATCACCGAGTAAGATAACGAAACGTCTGGAAACGAACCTCTCAGCTCAGCGAGCAATCCTACATACAAATTCTGGAAGCACTTTTCTGCTTGGAATTTCTTGAACAATGTGGAATGGCTTTCACACTAAGAAATGGTAAACTGCTCGCGGAGTGGGCAGTGTCAACAGGCTGTGGCTCTTTGCTCAAGGGGTGTCCTTCAATGCCCTACTTCTTTTCCTTTGGAGATTTCAGTGCTTTCGTTATATCGTTCAAACCCAAGATGGGCGCATATGCCCTTTCTGCACCTATGCAAAATGTTCGATTGATAATCTCAAAACGAATCTTTTCTATATGAGATCGGATTGCCTGATGTCGGGATGGGGAAGAGCGACCATTACAGCAAACGCAACAAAGGGAAGCACTTTCAAAGAGAAAACACGTTTTCAATTGTTTGCTTTGTCAATCCGCCTCTGAATGAATCCTCCAGCTGCATTGTTGCTCAGTTCTGCACGTGAAACTTCAATAATTGGGGAAGGAAGTGATTGGAGACAGCGCTGAACAGGTTGAAGTGTATTGTGTAGTGTATGTGCAATGTCATCTGTGAAGGCAAATTGGAAACTTGGTGCAGTTCCAGGAGAACGGAAGGCGGAAAGCTCATCTTCCCTTGCCACCGCAAGGGGTGAAAAACCTGCACCACACCACGCCCCTCACCTCTGTCCATCGCCCCATAGATACTTGCCAAAACCGGCAGAAATTTTGCTGCACATGTATTTGTTGTTTTCGACGTGGTCTCCTTCAGTTTGGGGAAACAGGACGCCAGTTCGCAGAGCGTTGCAGACAACATCTCGGGGATACAAGCAACAAACAGTCCCACAGTGCTGTCGCCAACTACTTCATCTTCCTCCCACTCCACCAAGGGCATGCAAGTCCTGGGCCTCATCTATCATCAAATACAAGCTACTCGATGATTGAAGGAATAACACCTCATTTTCCTTGCTTGGACACTCTAACCATTCGTCATCAACATTAACTTTACCAGTTTCCTGATCCCCCTCCCCTCCTCCCCATAGCAGATCAACTCGCCACCGCCCTCTTGAACTAT
>NW_025193556.1:0-3952 GCF_004010195.1 Chiloscyllium plagiosum | reverse complement strand
AATGCAGTTTTCCAACCATGGAATTGAATATGCTCCAGTCTTTGTAACGGCACTGCCTTTGCGTAGTCGCCAACTCCCCAGCTCTATTTAATCTTTCCCTAAAATTTGTTTTATTATCCAAATGTGTGGTCTGTGAAATCTGACTAATTTCTCCTTAAGCAATTTCAATGGTTCTCTCACTTCACGCCCAAAAACTAATTCGAATGGACTGGATTTGTTCAGTTCATTTGGTGCATCTCTGACCGGAAAAACAAATGTTGGATTTCCCTTATGACAACCATCCAGATAATCCTGACAATAAGTCCTGAATAATAGTCCTTCCTGTTTTGATGCCAGCTTTCTTGCGCAGTTCAATTGTTTTCTGCTTAAGCTGTCCGTAAGTTCATTGAGGATTTTGGATGTGATGACTGACACTTGACCTGGCTGTATCTCTATTGATAGTCGGTATCTAAAAAAAGAGTAATTCCTCTACAATCCTTTTATCCGTGATATTGCGTAATGGAATGGCCTTAGGAAATCTCATCGGCACATTCATTATTTTTTAACAAATATTGAGTCCCACTTTTTGTTTGAGACAGAGGACCTATGCAATGAATCAAGACTCTTATGAAACATTGCCTCAACTGCTGGAATAGGCATTAAGGTGCAGGTTATTTTACATCCTGTGGTTTTGAAATTTCCTGACATATGTCACACATCTGGCAAAATTCAGTTTAATTCTTGTGTACGCCAGGCCAGTAAAAATGTCTTTGTATTTCAGTCTGTGTTGCCCTCACTCCGAATTGTCCTTGAAGTAATAGCTCATGTGCCACTCGCAAAATTTCTTTTTTCTTTTCCCCCACTGTAATACAATTTGATAAATCTCTGACCATATCTCAAATACTTGAAAAGGAGATGGTCTCCATTTCTTCAGTAATACATTATTTTTCAAGTAAATCCACACAGAGATACATTCAGACCGCAACTGTGTATATGTCTTTTGATAAAATTTTGTTTATGATTTTCCTCTATCTGATGCAACCCAATGCAGTAGGCAACACGTCTACCAGTGAATCAGCTATATCATTTAAAAGGACAAATTGTATTCCTGGAGCCACGAGTTTGTCCAGTACTTCGACCACAAATTCTGTGCTCTCCTCTGGACACTCACTTCACCTTGCGTAATTGAGCGCATTTTGTCCAACCATGAATCCCTGTATTTCGAGCAATAATCCTTCAGGAATATATATCCCCTTATCATTCAGCACCGCAGACTGAGAGGATCCTGTGTACTTTAATAAATAACATCTTTTTCCGCTACTCCAGGCCCATCTGAATAAACTTTGCCTTTCCAGGAATGTATTTTTAAACAAATCAGGGAGTTGCTCCTTCATTAACCTCTGATCAGCTTGTGCAATCTTATGCAACTTTCTATCTCTCCCTGCACTTTCTGTTAGCACTGCAACAAAACATCCAGGCTTATCCTGCTTTCCCACGTCTGGCTTTCCTTTGCTTCTCCAAGTCCAAAAACACTGTGATTTTATGTGGTCCACTTCATTACAATGAAAACACATGAGCTTTTTACCGACTTTGACCCTTCAATGATTTCCTTTTTATACAGTGGGAAGTTCTCCTTTTCATCTTCACTGAGGATTTCTCTCATCGCTTTAAATTGATTCGAATACCAAACAGTGCTTCCTGGGCAGATTCATCGTCATCTGCTATTTCAGCTGCTAACCTTGACTGCTTGACTTTCTGCTATTCCACATACGTTCGCACAATGTTGGGCAGTGAATTTTTAAACTCCTCCAAAGTTATTGTCTCTCTAACTACTTCGTAATTTTGCTCCATTTTTAAATCATTTATCCACCTGTCAAATTACTTTGTTTGATCCTTTCAAACTCAACATAGGTTTGACCAGGGGCTCCCCTTACAATCCAGAATCTTTTCAGTCGGCATCGTATACAGGCTTATATGCACTTAAGATAACTTTGTTCCTCTCTTCATACTCCCTCGATACCTGTTCTGTTAGTGATGCAGATGGATCACTCGCACTTATTACCAGTTTTGTTTTCATCAACAAAACCTACATTGGTCACTGAACAATGCATTTATTTAGCCACTTTTTGAAATGAAATGAAAATGGCTTCCACATCCTGTTCATCAAATTTAGACGATGCTTGAACATACTTAAACAGCTTCGCACCAGGCATTTGACTACCAGGGAGACAGCCTCATTCTCTTGCTCACTTAGCCTTAGCTTTATCGTTCATCTCCATTCTTTCCTGCTGATTTGTATGGAGGTGAATGTGAGGAATACAAATTTTGGAGATCAGAGTCTCGGTTAGAGTGGTGCTGGAAAAGCACAGCAGGTCAGGCAGCATCTGAGGAGCAGAAAAGTCGACGTTTCCGGCAGCGTGATGAAGGGTTCCTGCCCAAAAACTCAATTTTCCTGCTTCTCGGATGCTGTCTGAGCTGCTGTTCTTTTGAAATACCACACTAATCTTGACTTCCGTTTATAAGTGTCAATTTCTGCGGTTCAAACTCTCTCTCTTTTACTTCCTCGCCTGCGAGAGCCCTGTTTTCTCTTTCTTTCTCTTCTGCTAAAGCCCTTCCTTTTTTTTCGGTCTCTTCTGACTTTAATCGTAAATAAAAGTGTTTCATTTCCGCTGCCCTTCGCGGGTCTCTCGCCTCTAACTCAAGCTGATTCATTGGCCATTGAACTATTGCAATCTCCACAGAACATGATGGCGTTTCCCGAAAATCCAACCGCTCAACCATTGCTGAAATCATCTCATCTTTCCCCAAATTAGGAGGTAATTTCAACCTCAGCTTGTCCTCAGCTGGGTCATATCTGCCTTTTGTAAAACTCCAAGAAACTCCTTGGTGACAGAATGAGCCATTGCTTGCCGAGTTATATTTACACCAATCAAATTCACAACCGAACCAAAAGACACTAAGGCCTACCACTCGTTGCTGAAATCCAGCAGCAACTCCCAACTTGTTTTGGACTAGAACAGACCCCGAAAAACATTTTCAACCATGTAACCCAGACTGCAAATTTGCTATTTATTTTGCTTGGTGTATAGTGGATATACCTGGAGTGAAATAGATAAGTAGACGTCCAAGTTTTAAACAAATAAGATATATTTACAAAGTTATGGAATGAAACAGAAAGAAAAGAAAACAGAATATTGGATAACGTATCCAATTCAACAGAGCCAAAGTAAGGACTGCAGATGCTGGTGAAGAGAGTCGGGAGTGCAGTTCTGGAAAAAAAAACACAGCAGGAATGTGATGAAGGACTTTTTTTTACCGAAACCCCCACCTTCCTGCTCCTTGGATGCTCCCTGACATGCTGTGTTTTTTTCCAACACTGCAATCTCGGATCCAATTCAATCCAGCCTTAATGATGCAGTTTTGAAAAATACTTGCAACAGTCTGAAAACGCACATCCCCAGCACAAACAGTAAAATCAAAGAAAAGTTTACAGTTTGCATGAGGAGAGAGCAGTCTCGCAGCCTTTCACAAATGCCCTGCTGTGACTGACCTGATTCAAGTTCTGATCTGGAAACAAACCTAACCTAAACGAAGGTTATCTATTCAGCGAGCTGTCAATTCCTATTTGATTGTTTTATTCTAAGACATGAAATTTTTAAGCTGGATGTGTTATCTGTTAGGGTAAAGAGAAAGGCCCCACTAAACAATTCAATCTACAGATATAATGCTCCCTGGTCAATTACCCCAATTCCAGGAAAGAATACATCAAGGGATAAGTAACCTTGTTACAGAAACAGTACTGTAACACATTTGACCGATTGTAGTGATCTGCCTTCAGAACTAGCAAAAGCAGTACTGCATTAAAAGAATTGCAATCCTGTTAAGAATAGTCATCACGGGTGTGATCGTATCGAAGAAAATGCCAGTTTTTCTTTGCTTCTGAACCTGAGATAATAATTAGCAAAGTATAGTG
>NW_025193555.1:1916-3951 GCF_004010195.1 Chiloscyllium plagiosum | reverse complement strand
TATCGCATGTCGTTCTATCAAATTCAGGTTTCCCGTGTCCCAGGTAATATATGTGCCTTTTACCTTTTTTCACTATTTCGTCCTTCATTCCATTGATGGAGCTGTTCCTCAGGTGTTCCTCACCCGCCGTGATTTCTGCCATTACGTCGTCGGGTGATCTTAGTCCATTATGGATGTTATGGACTTCAGTGAGGCGCGTAAGGTACTGGGACACTGTCTCACCTTCTCCTTGTTTACACATTGCAGTTTTGGTCATGTCTATTCGCACTGGGAATGCTCCCTACAGGCGATTGCAGGCGCTGCAACAAAAGCATTAAAGTCTCTATTTTTTTCCTCTTGTGGGTCGGTTGATATGGCATGGACATTTACGGCTGGCCAGTTATACTTGGTATTAGTGACATCAGCACAAAGCTTTCGTCCCAAGAGGCGTCTCATCGCATGCAATGTGGGACGGAACTCGGTATAGAACTTCGTCACTTCTTCGGTGAACTTATTCCTTCCAATCTTACGTGGATCAGGCAACGGCCAAGAGGCACGTCCGAAATCTTTAATGGTCCATGATCAGTGGACCCACACTGGGTAAACGTCTGGACCTGCAATATCAACCATTGGTGCTTGCAGAACTACCTGGTAAGATGATCATACGCCAAAACTCTCACCGCCTGACTCATCATCCGTCATGGGGTGATCGCGGACAGACTCTGGATGCCTTCCTCTGTGGAGTGGGCATCCTTCTTTTGGCCTTCTTCCTTCAGTTGGTTGGCATTGGCATGCCATCAGTGATTCAGCAGACCCTGAGGCTGCGGTCGCTAACTTAGGATCTTCATCAGATCTTGGAGGGCTATTGGTCTCAGAGGGTAGCGGTCAATGTCAGGATCTGAAACAGACTTAAGGCACTGTTCAGCTTCGTTCGGGTGTTTTCTGCACACGTCTGCATGTGCTCCAGTGTTTGTACGCGTATTTGATATGTCTTTTACTTGAGATTTTCTTTCTCTGATATCAGCCTCAGCCTTCCACATATTATAAACACTCCAATTCCTCGGTTCTATTTTCCCCTTCCATTTCTCCTACTCTCTCTCCTCCAACCGTGACCTCAGTATTTCCAATTGCCTTTTACTAAAATCACATTCCTTGATCCACAATTCTAACTGCATTACAGATTCTGCCCGTAATTATTTAACATATACTGTATTATTGGTTGGCCATTCCAAGTCCTCTGTTAACCCTCTTTTTTTGGTCTTGCTGAAGCCCATTTTCAGCGTTACTGGAAAAGTGTTCAGTTCTCTCGCGGTACCGTTATCTTTTCCATTTGACCTGCCTTTACCTCTGGAGGTCTCCTCTGCATTGGGCGCGTCCGCTACAATGCCTTGTTTTTTGTAAACCAAGAAACCACGTACCCGGTATGTCTTCGGCGAGTCAAACTCAACCTGTGTTGGTTCCAAGTCTAAAACCACCCTTAGCCTGCTGTCTCTTAACCACTCTAGAGACGGCAATCTATTCCCTTGAGTTTTGCTCGAATACCGTGCGAGAGTTTACTGAACCCTCTTCCTGATTAATTTATTCTATTAGAATGAGTCTCTACATAGGAATATTAAAGTGACGGCTATTACCCCGACACTATTCGATTCAAACCCCCGGCTCTGGTGCAATCCACAGATTCCCAGTCCTCTCACGCAAAGAGGACACTTCGTGCTCAAGATGATGTGAAGGACCGTCAAGGCGCTGCCACCTGCGCCTCCTAGGAATCTTCAAAATCTTACCTAAACGCGGGACAAAAGACGAGCCCCCATGTTTACTGTCATGGAAATTAAACTGACTGAACTCAGAAGCTATCAAGAGCAAAGAAAATGCTTTATTTTTAACCACTGCAGGGAACCAATGCACTTGGCAAAAAACGCTTTGTGTAAGGACCCTGAACAAAATTCATATATTCCTGTAAATTGTTCTTATCACACGCTCAAGAATAAGGGCTGGGAAACATTCGAGTTCTTATTTTCTCATTCCTTTGCCGTGGAAATAACTGTCTCTATGTTTT
>NW_025193555.1:0-1580 GCF_004010195.1 Chiloscyllium plagiosum | reverse complement strand
AAGTCCAGTAAGTGATACACCGTCACAGTTTCTTAGCATCGATAACATCATCAGCATGACCCACACCAGCCCTCTCTGATTCTGGAATAACAATCTGAATATTGCAATGACTGATCTGTAGTTCCAGGATTTGTTTCTCCATGTAAGAGCAGAGAAGTATGTTTATGTTCTGTTAAACCTCTGGCATCATTTTCATACCCAAGGCAGACTGAATGATGATACGCAAACAATCTTCCATCTTCAACAGTCCTTCCTTCAGTCACACTCACATATCACACCCAGAATGCACTAATGTTCAAAGTTGTTTTGAATTTTAATGAAATTGTATTGAATTGAAAGGGATTAACTGAGCTGTTTATTCAGCAATTCTGATTATGTCAGTCTCCATGGATCCTATGCGTCTCTCTTCTATGAATAAGGAATGCTTTCAGTGTTTTATCCCATCGTATGAGTGTGAGCATCACCCACACCAGTAACAGGGATCCGCTGCTTCAGAGAGAAGCTGAGGAGAGATCTGAAACTGATAGCATTAGACTGGAATGTTCCAACGCTGGTTCAGAATCTGTGAACATTAGACTGAAATTCAAACTTTATGAGAAGATTTGTAACTCGGCTGCTCGTTGTTGTGATTCTGTTCGCCGAGCTGGGAATTTGTGTTGCAGACATTTCGGCCCCCGTCTAGGTGACATCCTCAGTGCTTGGGAGCCTCCTGTGAAGCGCTTCTGTGATCTTTCCTCCGGCATTTGTAGTGGTTTGAATCTGCCACTTCCGGTTGTCAGTTCCAGCTGTCCGTTGCAGTGGTCGGTATATTGGGCCCAGGTCGATGTTCTCATTGATTGAATCTGTGGATGAGTGCCATGCCTCTAGGAATGGGAATTCCTAGGGAATTCCTAGAGGCATGGCACTCATCCACAGATTCAATCAATAAGCACATCAACCTGGACCCAATATACCGACTACTGCAACGGACAGCTGGAACTGACAACCGGAAGCGGCAGATTCAAACCACTACAAATGCCGGAGGAAAGATCACAGAAGCGCTTCACAGGAGGCTCCCAAGCACTGAGGATGTCACCTAGACAGGGGACGAAACGTCTGCAACACACATTCCCAGCTCGGCCAACAGAACCACAACAATTAGAATGAAATTTTGCAAGAATGGACAGAAGTTTATCCGCTGGTCTTTCATGACTTTCTCAGCCCTGGATATCTTCAGCATCGCGGATTGAAGATGTACTGATGGTTATTCAAGCTGGCTACTATCCTATCCTTGCTATAGTTGGAGTTTCTGGTAAGTCACTCGAGCTGTCTAGTGAAACGGTCTGAACTGAATTGATGCTCATGATGTGTAGATTTTGGAAAGGTGCTAATCAACGTTTCATTTCCCATCAATGATTCCATTCCTTAGAAATTATAACTAGCAAATTACCCAATACAAATTGCTCACCGATATGTGAGGATGAAACAGACTGTGCTCAACTTCCTTGATTCATTTTCTCCTGCACAGTTTACATCTTCATACCCGCTGCACTCACCAATCCTTTCGAGTACCACCGTTATGACGTCCAGGCTCCTACTCA
>NW_025193554.1:0-3950 GCF_004010195.1 Chiloscyllium plagiosum | reverse complement strand
TGCGTTATACCTTTATCTTTACCAAACGATAGCATATGCATTAAGACTCCTTGGTGGTCTAATGGTTAGCATTTGGCGTTTTCACGGCTGGGGCCTCTGTTCGATTCTTGGCCAAGAAACCTGTGCTTTGATTACTGTCGCGTAGGTGTTGTTGTATCAAAATATTACGCAAAAGCTAAAGTTTGTCAATTTGTAACGTTTGCACTGCTGCCTGACAATATGAAGCTATCCTTTTCAACGCACGTTTGAGCAAATGACATATAATAGGGTGTAAGAGGATGAATGCTCGATCATCTATTCACTTACTTCGATTGACATTTCACAGATCCATAACCCAAAACAAAAGGAGAAAGGAAAATGAAAGAAAAGCACAGTAGGTCAGGCAGCACCCTGCTGCATATTTTCCAGAGGCACATTTCATCGACTCTTGACTCTGCAGCATCTGAGGTCCTCACTCTCTTCCACGAACACAGCTGAATAATGCGAAATAGCAATCCTCCGAACGTGCAGCATGCCACTCGCTCCACTACAACACCTGGTTCACCATCAAACCAGCTGACTGGTGGTAGTCTGGAGGATGGACCTTCAGATTGTAGAGGTCAAATGCCAACTCTACAACACCATATCCTGTCTCCTACTTCCCCATGAACCACTGCAACCCATTATGGCCGAATCCAAGACACCATCCATGCCCTCACTGCCTCTGAAGATCTCTCCTGTACTGCCTGGAAACTCATAGCCCCACCCCACTGCCCCAGTCACTCCCTGGCATTTCCACCTGCTCCCTAAGATCCACAAGCACAACCAGACTGGTGACCTATTATCTCGCATGCTGCTGCCCCACTGAAATCATCTTGTCCTACTATTACCTCATCCTCTCCCCCCAAGTTAAGGCACTTCCCACTGACATCTGTGACACCATCCATGCCCTCCATATCTTCAACAACTTCCAGTTTCCTGGTCCACAGCGCTGTCTCTTTATTATGGATGTACAGTTATTGTACACATCCATACCCCACAAGGATGTTCGCCTTGCCCACTGCTTCTTCCTCTCCAATAGACGCAACCAGTCCCCCTCCACCAATACCCTCCTCTGCCTCACTAATCTGGTCCTCACCCTGAATAATATTTCCGTTAACTGCTCCCATTTCCTCCAAATCAAGGATGTGTCCATGGGTACATGGAAGGGTCCACGCTATGCCCGCATCTTTGTTCGCCATATCAAACAGTCCCTCAACTCTTTCACCATTACATCAAGTATTGCACCAGGGCAGTGTCCTACCCCAGGCTGAACTGGAACAGATCATCGACCACACCCCCAACTTCCACCCCACCCTCAAATTCTGTTGGTCCACCTCAGATGACCCCCTCCCCTTCCTTGACCTCAACATTACCATCTCTGGCAACAGCCTGCAAATGGGCATCTACTACAAACCTACAGACTCCTATAACTACCTGGACTGCACCTCCTCCCACCCAGCAACCTGCAAAAACTCCATCCCATTTGCTCAATTATTCTACCTCCACCACATCTGTTTGAATGAGTAGATATTCCACTTGCGAGCATTCCAGTTGAGCAGCGATTTTGATTAATTGCTTTTCCTCCCTCCATCTTCCAGACATCTCTCTGCCAAACCACCTCCATTCCCTATTCCACCACTCTAAAATTTGCCTCACAGCACAGTAAGAACAGAGTCCCCCTTGTCTCCACCTACTACTCTCCCAGAGTCCGCATCCAACACATCATCCTCAAACACTTCCGACAACTCCAAGACCCCACCACCAAGAACATCTTCCCCACCCCATCCCACTCTGCCTTCCACAAGGTCTGTTCCCTTTGACAGTTCTTTGTTCGTGCCACCCCATCACTTAACACCAAGTACCTTTCCTTGCACACAGAAAAAATACAAAATCTACGAGCACACCACCCACCTCATCTCCGCCCAGGGCCCCAAACAGCCTTTTCAGTTGAGACAGAGGTTCACCTGCCTTTCTTCCAACCGAGCTTATTGCATTCGGTACTCCCAATGTGGTCTCCTCTACATCAGGAAAACCGATTATAAACTTTGGCAATGACTCACCGAGTATCACAGCAGAGGCCAGCAAGACACACCAGTCACCACGCAATTCAATTTCCCCAAACACTCCCTTTCCAACATGACTATCCTTGGCCTCCTCCATTGCTCAATCAAAACACTGCACCTAATAGAGGAACAAAACTTCAATTCCGCCTGGGCACACGACAGCCCTCAAGACTCAAAATTGCATTCTCCAATTTCAAATAACTTCCCTGCCCATCCCCCAACTTCCTTCTCAGACCCTGCACCTCACCGTCACTGTTCCCTGCCACCAACTGGATCCATTCCTCCCATTGACAAACCAGGTCATACCCTCCACCTATCTTCACTTATCCCCACTTCAGCACCATGCCCTTGCCTCTCCCTTTATCTACAATTCCCTCCAGACCCACCACATCAGTTCCCTAATGATATTGCCAACTGCACAGCATTTTCTTGATTTTAGTGGAGATCACCACTGTTATCGAAGGCTCTGGACCTGGGGCTGTCTGAGACCAACAGAATGCGGCTGCTCCACAGAATCCAGGAGACGCTCATGGTGACTCCGCCAACCAACATTCTCTGTTTTGTTTTCAATTAACACTTGGTTTGGCACTTGTCTGGATTCCCCAGACCGGCTGTAATTTGTGGGATCACAGAGTTATGCAATGCGGGAACAGACCCATGGGTCCAACTCGTCCATGCTAATCATTGGCCAGCACTCAGACCATATCTCTCCAAACACTTCCTCTTCATATATTTACCTCAATGCCTTGTAAACGTTGTGAGTGCAACAGCCTCCACAATTTCCTCTGGAAACATTCCTTATATGCACCACCCTCTGCTTGAAAACTTTGCCTCTTGGGTCCCTTTCAAATCGTTTCCCTCTCACCCTATCCCAACACCCTCTAATTCTGGACTCCCCCACCCCAGGGAAATGATTCTGTGTATTTACACTATCCAAGCCCCTCATGATTTTATAACCCTCTGTAGGTGATTCCTCAGCCTCAGATGTTTTAGGGAAAATAGCCCCAGCTTATTCAGCCTCTCCCGATCGCTCAAATCCTCCAACCCTGGTAACATTCTTGTAAAACTTTTCTGAACCCTTTCAAGTTTCAGAATATCCTCTGATGGGAAGTAGTCAGAACCGCACACAATATTCCAAAAAAGGGCCTAACCAATCGTGCGATGAACTCCCTGAAATGCAAAAAGTAATCAAAACATCAGCAAACTTGCTAACTGGGATGGTATAGTTGGCCAGGGTGAGTGGGGATTGAGAACATCTGCACTAGCTCCATGAGGCAATGAAATTATGAGCAGTCTCTATCCTCAAATACTGGCAAAATGTTGTGATTTCTCTAAAACTGAAACAGAATGCTGGAGACAACCAACATGTCTGGCAGCATTTGGAAAGAAAGAGATAATATTTTGAGTCCAATAAGAACTCTTCAGATTTCAATCACATCAGATTCAAACAGTTCAAATGTTTCTCAAGCATTTTCTGAATCTGTACCTGTCTATATTCTGTTGTGATGAAATGTGCTTACCCCTTTCAGAGATTGCATCTTAATCAATTGCACATCATTAAATCCCTGGACACACTCTCATGTTTATATCCCCATAACTTGTTGTCACATCTATATTCTACAGAGTACAGATACACTCCATGGAAATACCCTTCAGTCCAAACAGTCATGCCGAATGTAATCCCAAACTAAGCTAGTCCCAACTACTTGCTCCAAGACCATTTCCTTCCAAAACATTCCTATTTCTCTATCTATCCACATGTCATTTAAGCATTATTGTGCAACCATCCACCACTTCCTCAGGAAGTTCATTCCACATATAAACCACTTACTCCATAAAAATATTTCCCTCTTATGTCATTTTTAA
>NW_025193553.1:0-3950 GCF_004010195.1 Chiloscyllium plagiosum | reverse complement strand
TACCCCGAGCATGGTATATAAGGGGCAATTACACTACGGTTTGTTGACAGAGCATGGCGGGCATAGTGGATGGGCTAGTACAGAGGGGGGCCATTCCCTTCCCAGAGGGGGCTATACAACCAGACCCACCGAGCATTGTCTGTGCTCACCACCCAGCTCAGTGCAGTGTCTGCGGCCTGAAGAAATATCCAGCAATTCAGGACAACCATCAATAGCTTTCCCCACTCTAACAGGGTAAGTGTCACCGTATTCTCTCTGTTCACTCACAGTCACTGTATATCTGTTATAGCACTGACCCCCATCAAGGCTCATGCTCCAACACGCTCACTGCAGCGCCTTCTCTCTCTCTCTCTCTCTTTCGTTTTCAATATTCACCCCCCCCCCCCCCCCACACCCCACTACAGTTATAGAATATTCTGGAGAATACCGATTATGGAAAATTCCAAATAATGTTCCAAATAATTCCCAGTTTCAGTAAAATGGCAGTGCCCCAGTGTGTAACACATGAGAGGAAAGAGTAGAGATCTACATTTTTCAAATCACACACAATTCAAACCACACTGAGGCCATTCAGCCCTTCAAACTTGCTCTAGCATTTAATAAGGTCCGGCTGATCTGATGGTCTTCTCAGCTCCATATTACAGGAACTTTCAGTCATTCAACTCCCTGCGTTCCTGTCACTGACCAGACGGCACTCCGGCACTTTTACCCCAGTTTTCTTCAAGTGCCTGTTCGAGGGCATTTCCCATGGAATACACTCTCCTAACAATATATTCCATCAGCTATATACTTTCATGCAACGGTCAGCATACCTAACACTGACCAAATAAAAATCTACATTTTTTTTTTGGTTATAGATGTCCAATCATACTTAATAATTCTGGTTATTTCACTTGACTCACCTTAATAATATTAAATCAAAGACAGCTTCTAAGCACGTCGTGTTATAAAATACAATTTCGAGCAGAGAACATTTTTACCCTCAGCCGTTATCTTGACCGTTATCTAAATTGTCCCCTTTTCATTGTTATGAAAGTTTCTCTTGCCCTTTGCCTGTGACTGTTTCTGTCTGCAACAGTTGCTCTGTCGCCCCTCAGTTGGCTGGACGGCAGGTTTGTGGTGTAGAGGGAGGCCAATTGCGCAGGTTCAGTTCCTCACACTGACTGAGGTTACCAATGAAGGGGATGCTCTCTCAACGTCACCACATCACCCGAAATGTGGTGATGCTCACGGTAAAGAAGAATGACTGGTCTCTCTAATGAGAGTTCTTTGGGACTCTATTCTATCAATGTTAGCATTTTAATTTAAAAATAGTAATTTTATTGAAAAAGAGATTTTTAATATTATAATAACCCAATAACAACACAACTCAAATAACTGATCAAAATTACACTCATGTGCATGTACATACAAAATAAGTTAAAAACACTAAATAGACAGAGAAAAAAAACAAAAATAAACAATAAATAATGAATAAATAGTACAGCTCAGCATAACAAATCGATCGGTCTCGTTCTTCAAGAGCATTAACTGATACACATTTCTATGTTCATAATTCTTCCTCGCTGGATGTTAGATTCATTAGACCATATCGACATGGCTATATACAAGCCCTTATTAATGTGACAGATAAACCTGTATCGTGGTAATCCAAAAAGGGCTGCCATGTCTTATATAAATCTTTGTTTTTTGATGTACCACATTGGTGAGAAAGTCCAAAGGGATATTATCCATGAAGAACTTACGAGGACCCAACAGACCCGGCATTTTCAGACATCCAACACAACAAAACAGTTTTCCTAGCAGAGAAAGTAAGAATATAATTTTTCCTCGTGTGCATCTCTGTAAAGTACCCTGGGCAGACCCAGGAAAAGGAAAACCGGGTCCATCTCCAATTCAGTCCCCAAGACCCATTCTATCACATCTAACACAGTGCTCCAATATATATGAAGCCTGCAGCAGGACAACAAGCAATGAGTAAGAGTGCCTGTAGTCATTCTGCATTTACGACATGCTGAAGATAATCCCACTTTGCATTTTGAGAGACAATGTGGGGTCAGATAGACCCTATGAAGAATTTTCAACTGCATGGAATGGGTCCTATTACAAATCAAAATCGTTCGAGCATTTTCACAAATGTCCTCCCATGTCTCCGAGGTGTTCTGAACCCCAACTCTCTCTTGCAGATATCACAAAGCTGCACAGTCTCGTCTGAGGGGACACTCTCCAACTAATGTTAAAGGGTACTGACAGAGAATGTATTCTAAGCACTAAGCACCCGCTTCTCTCTATCGGATCTGTAAGAGTCTGTTAAAAGTGCATTTTTAAAACCAAATCTCTGATTTGAAAAACAAACACACAGAAGAGGTCTCTACTAGGTAGTCCATACTTACGAATTATTTGATCAAATAATGTCATTCTTTCTCCCTCAAATAAAACGTCGTGGCTCAGTAGATAGCACTGCAGCCTCACAGCACTAGGATCTAAAGATGTGCAGGTTAGATGAATTGGCTACTGATAAATTACCCATAGTGTTCAGGGATGTGTAGGTTGGTAAATATAGGATGGTAGGGGAATGGGTCTGGGTTGGTCGAAGTCGACTTGTTGGGCCCAAGGACCTGTTTCCACACTGTAGGGATTCTATTAATTCTAAATCACTGAAGCAAGGTATACCCCTGGCTTCCCACAGTTTAAACATGGAATCCATTTTCCCCGGTTGACAACTTGGTATACCAATTATAGGGATAAGAAACAAGGTTTTGGCTGTATTGCCCTCGATCTGACTCATTATCATTCAACTTTATTGATAATTATTGGGTTATGAGAATACTCCATAAATGTTGTCATTTTGTCTAAGAACAACAGACTTATAAGGGTTCACTTTGTCTGAGAGGGTTCAATATCTAACCATATTGACGCTGAGTCCTCAGTGGCCCAGGCACTCACGTAGGATAATAAAGAGCTTAATTGATAGCTTTTGATCTGGGAGATCTACTCCCCACAATCTGTGGGGTAGTTGCAATTTGGTTAGCTTGATAAAGAGTCGCTTTTGGTGCCAAATAAAAGAGCTAAACCAGCCATTAAGTCTCCTAAATATCTGTCTGGGAAACATCAAAGGAAGCATTCACATGGGTATAGCAAATAAGGAAGGACATTCATTGTAATAACAGCTATCCGACCTTGCCAGGATATTGGAAGTGCCTCACATCTTTAAAGGTCTTGTTTTATTTTGTCAAACAAATGGACACTGTTCACGTTAAATAATGATCAAAGACAGATGTAGTGAATATACTGAAATAGGGAAACCACCCCCGTGACCATTTAAAAGGAAACCAGGATTTGCCTTCAATATCAGGTACTTCCCTAAGACCTCCCATAGGCTTGGCCACAAAATTTGTAAAATTAATCTTATAGCCCGAAAAGGCGACAAGCGAATTAATGCATTACATCACGTGAGCTGCCGAAACTGTGGGATTTGACAAAAACATAAGACCCTCATCTGCATACAACATAATCTTATGTGACTTCTATCTTAATTCTGGGGCAGGTCTGTTGGGGTAATATTCCCAATTGTGCAGGATGCCACTGTGTCTAAGATTGTTGCAGGGATGGGGAAGAGATCAACCCTCGTGTGGCATTTGTGCGGGTTAAAGAAGAAAATAACATCCCTACTTGTGAGGTAGATCTGCCTCCAGGTATCCACCAGCTCTAACCCATTAATTGCTTTCATTATAACGAGGGTATTGCGGGACCTTTGGACATTCTGTCCACCGTGGGGCCATAAGACAGTCGAGAACTCCTTCTACAATAACGTGCCATGATGCAAGATAACTGACTTTGGAAAATGCAGCTTCCAGGATTTTAAGACGGTGCGCCAGGGGGCAATAAACATTCAAAATACTGTATTATTTCCCATTGTTCAAGACTTTGGGAATGATGATCCTTCCGTG
>NW_025193552.1:0-3950 GCF_004010195.1 Chiloscyllium plagiosum | reverse complement strand
GATATAGACTCACCCCAGAAAATGCTCCATTTGTGATCCGATGGCTCACCCTCATGTGTTGATGGTGATGATAAATGTGACCAGGTAAGTGGCAAAATCATTGATTACCTCTCTGAATATTTCCTCCTTGAACCCAGTGTCAGAGAGGACTCAGAGCCAAAAGAGGTTTAGAGATCAATTGCCTTGGTAAGAAGCTGAAATGACCTTTGACATACACCACGCTCATCGATCTAACATTTTATAGGGAATAGGTCAGGGGAAGGAAGAAGATGGTGAGATGGAGATGCCTCATGTATTATGTGTCTTCAGTACTCCCCACCTGTGAAAACAGTGTAAAACCCAGACCAGGATTTAAGCACAAACCCAAGGCTGATTTCTTTGCAATGCACTCAAACAACAAACATTAAAACTAAAAGTCACACAACATCAGGTTATAGTCCGACAGGTGTATTTGGAAGTACAAGCTTTTGGAGCGCTGTTCCTTCATCAGGATCATAGAACACCAGCGCCACCACATTATAAAAATTAAAACAGCAGAGATGTTCATTAGCTCATGGCCATCTGAAAAACCTTGCTGTGTAGAAAGTGACTCCTTTATTATTCTAAAAGGGACAATGTTTCGCAGATGTTATTGTTGGATTACTACCAGGTGGCAGTAGCAGAAGATGAATATTCCGAAAGGTCATATGCTGCATTAACTGAAGCTGGTCTAATATCTGTTACAACATTAACTCAACTCATTACTGGAAGCCCATTGTTTCTGTTATACTCTAGAAACGAGGATTGACATAGTTTTGAAGAAAATTGAAGTAAATAAACAAAAAGAAATATCCCTTTTTGTCTGTGCCATTCAGCCAATTTCCTAATGGGGTCAGTAATTTTCCCTCAGTTCCTGTGAGCATCAATTTTAATTAACTGTCTCTATGGTGCCGACCTGGACTTTACAGAAACAACACCCAATACATTTCCGAAACCACTACCTCGTTCAAAGTTTTCAGACAAGTCCGAGCTCCCTCTGGCTGAAATTGTTTGTGGTGTTCACTCTAACCAGAAACACAAATTTTAATAACCTCCTGACAATGAATGTTAGCTTAATATATTTATAAATGAGTGCTCTCCCTCTCCCATACTTTATCAATTGCAGAATGTTGTGTTGATCTCAGTCCAATGGGCATAATCTCAGAGTAAGGGTTGTGTATTTAAGACAGAGCTGAGGAGGAATTTCTTGATTCAGAGTGTGGAGAAACAGTGGAATCTTTTACTGTGGAGGCCTGTTAAGACTTGGTCATACAATGTATTCAAGGCTGAGAGAGTCAGATTTTTAATCAGTAAGAGAATCAAGGGTTATGTGGAAAAGACAAAAAAGTGGAATTGAGGATTATCAGATTAGTCGTGACCTCATTGCAAAGAGCAGATTTGATGGACTGAATGGCCTATGTATGCTGCTACATCTTATTGTCTTATGGTGTTTTAGTCCCTTGCAAAAATCTTTCCCAGTTCTCATTTTCGAAACCATTTTGTGAAAGTGAAAAGAGGACTTTGCAGCAAAATTGATGGAACTGGACAATGTTAGGGGTTGAATCAAACTTGAATATGTTACAGAGGAGAATGGGAAGGGAGAGGTAAAATATTTTTAGTACAACAAGGAATAAAGTTCACTGTGACAAGAACAGTTTCAGATGGTGGCCTGCCAGGACTACCTGGTGTGTGCACATTTCGAAGGAAAACCGAGTTGGCAGGGTTTGGGAGCTGTGTGCCTGAAGATCATAAGTGGATAATTTTCAAAGGAGATGGTCATTGCTGGACTGAGAAATCATGCAGATGCTGTGATGAAATGTCAAGAGATTAAATAAGCAAAAGCATTGTGACCCGAATCAACTTTTAGATAAACTGCTTCCATCATTTCAGTAATTTCCCAATTACAGTGAATGGGTATTTGACTGCATTCTTCAGCTGCGCTCTGAATTTATTCTGGGTCACTGTATAAATACAGGTGTTGGTGCAGGTACTCAAAAGCTGCAGCATGTAGCCTGATTGTTCAGTGATATACACAGGATCATGGGGACCTGTGTAGTAAAACCTGTCAGTTAATCGGCGATAAAAGAAAAAGCCCACATTTGTCATCCATAACAGTATAAAACTGCCTGAGATGGTGAAGAGTAAAATGATAGATTTCCTGCGGCTCTCCATCTCTGGGTCAGTGTGATTCGCACTCTTGCTGTGATCCAGTAGCTTCCTGCGGATTCTGCTGGTCACTAAAATGTGTCTGGCAGTCAGAGCATTGAGCAGTAAAATCAGAATGAATGGGAGGAAAGGAGTTAAAATAATATTGAGTGTGTCAAATATTACCCAAGCAGCTTCACTGAAAAAGTTCACCGGCAGGCTGGAGCCCGAAAGTACATTGTCAATGATATATTCAGGTTCATACACAAAGTACCAAGGAATATTTTTCAAACAGAAAAGCACACTCACTGTTTTTATAACCACGGTCACAGTTTTTTCTTTGCAATATCTTGTTTTCAACTTCTGGCAGCAAATTGCAACAAACCGGTCAAAAGTGAAGGAGACTGTGAACCAGACAGAAATATCTGTGGCTGCATAAAGCAGGACAAGCAGAAGAGAATGAGCTGGAGTAGTTTCCAGGTAAGTCCCCGGGAAGTAAATTGGAATCACTGTAAAGAGTATCACATCAGTGAAAACGACCAATAGATCTGCCACTGCCATGGCTACCAGGAAGAGAGTGATACATCTGGAGAGTCCACACATACCACGTGACAGGATGATAATAGCCACTGAGTTAACTCGAACATGTAGAGAAAAAGAAAACAAGGTTCAAGATTGGATTCTCAGGGGATTTGAGAATAATGTAATCACATAAGGGCTGTCAATCTATTAATCTTGTTCAACCAGATCATTGCTGATCCATATTTGAAAGTTGTTAATTTGTATTAGAACTATAAATTTCAAAGCTTTGTCTAACAGTTTTCATAGTCTCAATCTCAGGATTGATATAGAACAAAAGGAGGTCAAAATCTGTTGTATGTATGCCAGCTCTTTAAAGGAGCAATTTACCTGGCACTGTAGTTCTACACATTACCCTTTTCCAGGTAACAAGGCAATTCCCTCTTACCTCAATTGAACCTATCTTCACCACACTGGGAGGCAGCACATTCCAGATTCCAGATTAAATATGTGTCCACAAATTCTTTCTATTTGTGGGAGTAGTTTCTTCTTTCGCACCGTGTGCAGACCCCTCACTATTTTGAACACCTCTGTCAAATTTTCTTTTAAAATTCTCTTCTCTTTTCAAAACAGTCCCTACATTTCCAAAGTGACAATGCAACTGAATTTCCTCATCTCTCAGCCTGTTCTCCTCTATTTATCCTGCACTTCCTCTGTTTTCCTAATGTACAGAGCACAGAACTAGATGTAATATTCCCATCCAAGGCTGGAGCCTTTGTATTACATTGTCTCTCCATGATTTTCCTTCTAAATCATATTCTTTCATACTTGTCTACATTAAAATTCATTTTCCACTTGATTGCCCATTATAGCAATCAGTTTATGTTCTTCTGAAGCTTCACAACAGCCCTCTCACATTGCACAATACTCTCAAATTGTGTACAATCAATTGAATTAATTGAAATTGGGCTCTGCACATCAAGGTGTTGGTCATTAATATTTAAAAGAAGGTATGTATGTACATAACATATTACACATAGCAGCAAAGATCCAACACTGACCTTTGGGCAGCTCCAATACTACCTTTAATCTTGTCTGAAAAGCATCCATTAACCACTTCTCATGTTTTACTATCTCTCAGCCAATTTTGTATCCATATTATTATTGTACATGCAGTGATGGCCACTTTCTGCAGATAAATGAGAAAATGAGTAAAAGCCTGGAGTGGATTCTAATCACTGACATTGGACGTCACTCAGTTTCTAAAG
>NW_025193551.1:0-3950 GCF_004010195.1 Chiloscyllium plagiosum | reverse complement strand
ATCCGCTGCACCCAATGTGGCCTCCTATACATTCAACTTATTTGTTCTCCATGTTATGGTCCTCAAGTTTATTCACCTAGATTAAAGGGGTACAGATCTTTGCAGATCTGGTTTACTACTGTATATTATCACATCTGGCTGGTCCATCCCCTACTCTAGGATTATCCTAGACAGCAAAGCTAATCACAAGCATTTTTCCTTCATGACTGTTCCTTTTAAATTCTCCTCCTTCATTGCAGCAAATATGAGGAACATATGCATTTCTTTGTTCCAAATATTTAAATCAACATTTGGCTATATCTGTTGCTTCTTGGCTTCCTCCATACCCACAAAACTAAAGTCCTCTGCTCAATTTCCCTGCAGCCTTTGACAACCTTGATTTGTCCATACTCATCATGCAGCTCAATGGAATCATCCTTACATGGTTTTCTCTTCATTCAACTCTTCCCCATCCTATAATAAGCAGAATAATTGCTTCTCGTGGTAAAAACCTTTACCTCAAGGAATTATGATTATTCTTTTCTTTCTCATCTATTTGCTATTCCTACAGATCATCAATCTGAAGTTTGGGGATGAAGTTCCATTTGTATGCTGGTAACACTCAGCTCTCCATCTTCTGTCACATATTTGACTTCTACCAGTTTGTTTGTCCAACATCCATTGTTGGTGAAATTACAATTTCAAGAATGTTGAGAAGATTAAAGCCACTTTCTCTGGCTGAACTATCTGTTAACAACTTCTGCATCCTATTGAATGTTAAACTGAGCTTCCTACTCCAAAGTTTGTCCATTCCAAAGAGTGCACACTCTTTCCTGTGGGGCATCACCTCCGTCTTTTCTTCAGCCCATACTCTGCTGAAACTTTCATGCATGCCTTTGTCACTTCTGGACTTGGCCATCCCATTGAATAAATTGCTGCCCCTTCTCCATGTCCTGTAAATCTTGCCTCATCAAAACCCTTCTACCTGTGTTGTATTCCTTACCGACTAATTATTCATGTTCTTGCTGACCACCTCTGACTTCCAGCTCCCAATGCTTCCAATTTGAAATTCTCATTTTTAAAAAATCCCCTTTCTGTCCTGCCATTCCTAACTTCTAGTTCCTTTGGCCTGGCACCTTCTTCCAAAATTTTTCATTTCAAGATGACTACTGTGAAATCCAACTATTCAAAGAATTTACATCAAGATATTTATAAATAAAGCTAATTATAATATAAAAGAAGAAAATATTATCAGGGTCAATATCTTCTTAATATTTTTTTCTGATATTCATTAGATTGTAGAGCTCATTGGCTAGAACACTCTCAACTGATCCAAATATCAAATGATGTGTTCAAACATAGATTGCGACCACATCAGTCACATTTATTCACATGCATGTTTTTGGTTGCTAGTAATGTTTTCTTTTCATTTCTGTTTATGATGAATTTAAAGACCAGATTTTCCCAATACACTTATCAAGCGAGGGGGCCAATTAGAAGAGCATACCATTTCATGACAAAACTATCATGGATCAAGGCTGGAATATCAAGGATGACATTGATTCAGAAATACAGCCTGTGCAAAACAAAGCTGAAGGAGAGACTTATGCTCGGCAACTTTTGGAGGGACATATAAAATACATCACAACTGTTGTGAAACAATTAAGCAATGAGATAGAGGTAAGGTTGAACCCACGGTTTGACATGTTAAAATATAAATGGCTTCACATTTGGCAGCTGGGCTATCTTGATGGATCACTTAACCTTCCCTAGTGTGGGACTAACACAGCAGGAAAGTCACATGCTTTATTCTTTGTCTGAATTAAATTTAAATGTTTGCTATTTGCATTACCTTCCAGGCTTGCTTCGCCACTCTTGATGTTGTTGGCAACCCCATCAAATAAGCAGGGCCCAGTCATTTGTGTAAACAATGTAAGTGGAACTGTATGAGGAAGCAATGAACAATTAACTGAAAGCTTCCTCCTGTTAGTAGAGAATGTGTCACTTATATCTCCTCCCCAATAAATGAGGTAGTATTTGCTTTTGAATTTTAATATTAATTAGTTACTTCTCAGTGCAAAATCAATATCTTGTTCTTAGCTGCAGTATAGTATTTAGCATTAATTTAATTTTGCACCAATCCATAAAGACAGAACATGAGATTAACAGATGCCAGATGTAATAAACTGAGAAAATAATTTTGTGTAGACTGCAGTTAGTTTACAGACATATAGTCTAGCATTCTTTAATTAGCAGAGAACCACAAACCAATTTGGATTTCTAGATTATATTCTAGAATCATAGAATAGTATGTGTTTATGCTAGCTCCAGGTAACCAGATAGGCAGCCTGGTGCAAACAGCCCTTCAACTAAACCTCAGACAAGTATGTAAAATAGTGGTTAATGTGCGGTTTATTCCTTTTAATCCTGCTCTGCTATACTTTAGAGTTCTTTATTTGTCGGTTCCTCTCTCCCAGTTTTTTCCTTCAGTTTATTTTGGTCCCAGTTTCACTCCTCATATTATTCAAACAGACTCCTGTGATGGAAGTTCTCTATTATGTTGCAATTACAAAACTCTGTTAATCATTTATCAGCAAGAATACAATTAAGTGCTTCCTTGTGTAAGGAATACATTAATGATATTTTTAAAAAAAATCCAGGAACAAATTCATTTAGTTTTAGGTGAACATACAAGTTGTATGTTACACATTTAAAATATCCCTTATGTATCTTTAAAAATGTTTTCTAGAGCACCACCCTCTGCATGAAAAAGTTGCCCCTTAGATCCCTTTTGTATATTTCCCCTCTCATCCTAAACCTATGCCCTCTAGTTCTGGACTCCCCCACCCCAGGGAAAAGACTTTGTCTGTTTCTTCTATCTATGAGAGGAAGTGGTGGAGGCTGGTACAATTGCAGCATTTCAAAGGCATCTGGATGGATATATGAATAGGAGGTTTAGAGGGATATGGGCCAAGTGCTGGCAAATGGGACTGGATTCGGTTCAGATATCTGATCAGCATGGATGAGTTGGACCGAAGGGTCTGTTTCTATGCTGTACATCTCAATGACTTTATGACTAAGATAATGAGCCTTCTTTTTGAACTACAGGAATTCTCTTTTTATTCATTTGAGGGAAATGAACATTGTTGGCTTGTCAGTATTGATATCCCATCCTAACTTGCTTTTGAAGGGGTAGTCTCAAGATGCAGACTGATCCTGATGGTGGCCATCCTGTGCATAGTCTTCCTGCTGCAGCCTTTTAACGCTGGTTGGCAGTGTTCCCTGCAACATAAATCTGTGCTTCCTTAGCAGCCTGCAAGTGGATTGGAAAGGTGCTATGGTGACCATGAAGGTTTGGTAAATGCTGGATGCCAATGCCTGTGGTTGAGGGGGTGCATGCAGTTGATGCCTGTGGATTGTGCTAATTGTTCAACAAGAAGGCTCTTCACAATCAGCAGAGAGAGTTTAAGTTAATGTCTATGAGTTAAACCCAGTCTTCTTTGATTCTCACCCCATTCACACCAAGACAGACAAACAAACAGATAAAGTTAACGGATAAAGCAAAAGAAAAATCAATGAGATGTATTTGGCCGCTTCATTAAAGTGTAATCTGCAATCCATAATATCACAGGTGCATGGGATTGTATCTTGCTTGGTTTGTGAAGACACTGGTCAACACAAACAACTTCCAGTAGATTCCAAGAAATTAGGATGTAGCTTTGCTCGCTGAGCTGGATGGTTCACTTCCACACGTTTCGCCACCCTACTAGTAACATCTTCTGTGGGCCTCTGGGCAAAGCACTGTACAGATTCCTGCTTTCTATTTATATGTTTGGGTTTCTTTGGGTTGTTGATGTCATTTCCTGTTCTTTTTCTCAAGGGGTGGTAGATGGGGTCTAACTCGATGTGTTTGTTGATAGAGTTCTGGTTGGAATGCCATGCTTCTAGGAATTTTCATGCGTGTCTCTGTT
>NW_025193550.1:0-3948 GCF_004010195.1 Chiloscyllium plagiosum | reverse complement strand
CTCCGGAATTTATAGTGGCCTGTCCCTGCCGCTTTCGGTGGTCAGGCCACTATAAATGCCGGAGGAAACACCACAGAAACGTTTGCAACAAAAGCTTCCAGCTCGGCGAACAGAACCACAGCAACGAGCACCCGAGCTACAAATCTTCTCACAAACCTTGAATATGTATCCACTTTCTGGGCACGTTAATCAATTTCTCTCTCAACTTTCTCCGATCTCCGATGAAGAGCACCAGTCGAGCTCATCTATCTGCATTGGCGAGAGTGTAGTGCGTTTAAAGCACAGCAGGTCAGGCAGCATCCGAGGAGCAAGAGAATCGATGTTTCGGGCATAAGCCCTTTATCATGGATGAGACGTTTGAGTCGGTGTTGAGGGAGGGGGATGGGAGTGGTTGTCAGGTAGCTGGGAAAGTGATAGGTGGATGAAGGTGAGGGAAAAGGTGGCAGTTCAGAGGGGGGACTGTTTGCCGGGTCCAGATAGCAGTGCCTAGTTGGAGGCTTTGGATAATGTAGGGGCAGGTGAAATGAAGAAGCTGTTGAAATACACATTTATCTGGTGTGGTTGCAGGATCCTAAAGTGGAAAATGAGACGTTCTTTCTCCAGGCACCAGCTGGTAATGGAGTGGCGGTGGCTTGTGCCCGACCATGGATTCTCTTCTCCTCATATGCTGTCTAATGTGCTGTGCTTTTCCAGCTCTACACTCTCGACTCTGAGCTCCAGCACCTGCAGCCCTCACTTTCGCTTATCTTCGAGGGGGAATGGTCGAGCTTAGGCACCACCTTGGTAAATCTCCTCTGACCACGCTTCATGAAGACTGGCGATCAGAATGGAAAAACATTATCCAAAGAAAGCAGAAATATATGAAGACAATTAGCAGGTCTAGTGCATCTGCGGAGAGATTTTCGAGCCAAACGAACCGCCTTTGGAACGAATGGTATATGTGGGTGGGGCAGGAACGTGAAAGAAGGTGGACAGGGTCTAAAATAATTTAACTCAATATTGGGTACTGAATATTGCATGGTCTCTCAGTAGGAAATGACGTGCCGCTCTTCCAATTCGCGCTGTGCTATGCGGGAGCTCTGCAGCACACCAAACTGAAATGGAGGCACGGGAACACAGTGGGATGTTGCACTGACAGGAACCTGGAAGCTCAGGGTCATTTTTTGCTTGCAGACAGAACGTAGGTTTACTAACGTTTCTCTCCCACTCTGTTTTTCTCTCCTCAGTCGAGACGATATCACATTGTGAGCTGGAAATGCAGTTTGCTAAATTGAGTGATGGGCAGATAAATCACTGGAACCTTACACAGTGAGGGGAGACATCGTAAACGAGAAACATTACTCCTTCTGGGATTTCGTGGAATGGTGCCATATGGGGAGGTGCTGGGGGTCAAAGATGATTGGACGTGGGTATACAGAGAGAAATTGTCCTGCATAGTGCCGGTATTCAGTTGTATGGGCAAGTGGGGAAAGCGCAGTAGAATGTATAACTTCCTGGGCTATGGGCTGTAAGTAAACACCTCACTACGGAGAAAAAATATCTAATAATTTTCATTCCAAATCCGACACGAGATACAGCTTGCAGAAGTTACATATTTGCACTGTCACTGTCACTCTGTCTCCCCGGGAGCAGCAGTAATCTCCCATGCTGATTCACACAGCACGGTTCTTTCTGTGACATGTCCCTTCGAGAATGGAAGGACAGCTATTAATAACCCGTACTTCGAGTATCTGTATTGCTCAATAACAATCACTTAACTATCCGAACTCCTTTTTATATCACTTGACCCATAGCTTTGTATGTCTTCGCATCACAAATTTACATCTGAATACTTCAGAAAGTTAAGTGGATGTCTGACTCTTCGATCATTGCATACACTGTGTTCCAGATTTCAATCACCCACTGTTTGAAAAAGTTTTTTCACGCATTCACTCTAATCTTTCAGTTTCTGACCTTAAATCAATGGCCTCCTGTGATCGAAATCTCCATCAAAGTGAAGCATGTATTTCACTCTATACTATCCATATCCCTCAGTACATTTTACATATTACTCATGCCCCCCTCAATCTCCTCTGCTCTGAGAAAAACAACTCCAGTTTGTCCAATCTCTTTTCTTCAGCCCAGACAATATCCTGGCAAATCTTCCCTGCATCATTTCCAGTGCTATCACATCCCGGCTATAATGTGTATTGCATGACTACACACAATAGTCTCGCTAGAGCCGAATGAAAAGTGAAATAAATGACGCGGAAGTTCACAGAAACTGGCGTTTTTTGATTAAAGTTTATTTTCCTCAATGCTGCCCTGTACCTTTTTTCTGAGCCTGATGTTTCAATAATCGCTGGTCCATGTCAGTAAAAGCTTCGACATGAGGATTGATCTCACAACCGCGATATCAAAATGTATCAACTGGCTTGAAGGTCCCGATGGTGAGACTTGGACGTGGTCACCCAGCAAAGTGAGAACAGCAGCACACACTGAACGGGGTCAATGTGAAAGTGATTGTAAGGGAAATGGGAGGGGGAACTTAAAGGAGGTAAGTGATTGCGGGAGGGAGTGAATTCTCCGAGAATGGGTGAGTCTGACTCCTGATATATGACTCGCAGAGATGTGAGAGACATAGGTGTTTGATGGAAAAAATCATAATCGTTGAGATTGATTTCATGTAAAATCAGCTAATTTATTACTGTGTTTCTTCAGCATGAGTCACAAGGAATAAAATGCAGTGACTCGGATTTGAATGAGCTTACTGAGGCCACAATGCAGAATAATGTAACGTAAAACCATCAACGAGTCATGCAGAGACACGCATTTAAAAACAGCAATATTTCCAGTGACAGAGGATATGTTAGAAAGAGTAGTAGATGCACAACAGGAATATTAGGTGAGCGATAGCAGACATATGGGAATTCAGAATTAGCTGAATCTTTAAATACGATATCCGCAGACTCTGTGGTGATTCCATCGAGTACTGCATGTTGAAGACAGAGTTTAATAGATTTCTAGAAAGAAAAATTTTCAGGCGATAGTGCTGGATATTGGTGCAATGTATGTTTCAATAACAATCAGTTTTAATACATGATTCGGAGATGCCGGTTTTGGACTGGGGTGTACAAAGTTAAAAATCACACAACACCA
Organism: Chiloscyllium plagiosum; assembly: GCF_004010195.1. Lineage (NCBI taxonomy): Eukaryota > Metazoa > Chordata > Chondrichthyes > Orectolobiformes > Hemiscylliidae > Chiloscyllium > Chiloscyllium plagiosum. The sequence continues at coordinate 810 of NW_025193550.1, read as the reverse complement.
GGTTATAGTCCAACAGGTTTAATTGGAAGCACACTAGCTTTCGGAGCGACGCTCCTTCATCAGCATTTTTAACAGTTTTAATACGGTTGCTTCACCAATTTCCCCAAACAAGGAAGTACCCATTGCTGCAGTTAGTCACATAACCCCAGTTCCGAGACAAACTTCGTGGCGCAACCGCAAATATCAAACTGGAAGTGGGGATGGAAATGAGTACGTGAAGCTATTCTGTGGCACCAGTGACATGATTGGCAAAGGTGTGGTCATAGAGTCATAGTGATAAACAGCATGGAAACAGAGTCTTCGGTCCAACCCGTCCATGCCGACCAGATATCCCAGTCCAATCTCGTACCACCTGCCAGCACCCGGCCGATATCCCTCCAAACCTTTCCTATTCATATACTCATTGAAATGCCTTTGAAACGTTGCAATTATACCAGCCTCCACCACTTCCTCTGGTCGCTTATTCCATACACGCACTACCATCTGTCTGAAAAAGCTACCCCTTAGGTCTTTTTTATATCTTTCCCTTCTCAACCTAAGTCTATGCCCTCTAGTTCTGGACTCCACGACCCCAGGGAAAAGACATTGTCTATTTATCCAAGCTTGTGAAATGCTGAGGCTGGAAGTGCTTCTGGTCAAAGGCGAGGTGGAAAAGCATATTGGTCTCAATTTATTATATTATTAAGCTTCAGAAGCAGCATTAACCAGCACTGAGGATTGGCTCAGAGGAAGCGTGCTGGAGCCTTAAGTGAGAGGTCGATGTGTTAAAAGCATTCCAAGAGATTTTCCTTAACAAAGCGGTATTTTGTT
>NW_025193549.1:0-3948 GCF_004010195.1 Chiloscyllium plagiosum | reverse complement strand
GTGATATTCTCCAGATCCCACAACTGTTGTTAAGTGTACGACATCCTGGAATCCTGTGAATGTTTCTACCCCCTGATCAGTATAGCCCATGTAATGATCCACAACCCTATACACATCCCTATCTCTGGAATCTAATCAAAGACGCTTTATCTCTAACTTCCTCCAAACAATAAAATGTTTTCTCCTGCCAACATTCTGTAGCAACTGTAACTATGTTTAACCCTGCAACATTGTCGCGCCCCCAAACGTCACTCCCACTCTGTGACCTCTATCCATCCCTCAAAGACCCTCTCTCGGTGACACGCGCCATGCATTTGCAACAAGGCAGATGAAATGACAGCATTAACTGAAGGGAACAGATATGATCGAACTGTTATTGTGGAGGGGTGGCTGCAGAATGACCATGGCTGGGATGTGATTATTGAGGGGTTGTAGGGAATTAGGCAGGATCAGCAATAAAAACAAACAAGGTCCTGTTTTGTTGTGAAGAAAGGATGCAGTTAGTGCATTAATGAGACAGCCAATTTAATCTGGGAATCAAAATATAGAGTCATTTTGAGTGGACAGCTTCCAAATAACAAGGGAGATCTGGAAGATCAAATCACAGTCCATGCCCGTTGGTAAGTTGGATACAATATTTTCTATATTTTCTTGGTGATAGTAGACAGAGGCATGTGCAGTGGTCAGTTTCTGATTGGACGTCTGTGGGCAATGGTGTTTCACAAGAATCAGTGCTGCGATGTCTGTGTGTAATTTATATCTGTGATTCAGATGAAAAGGTCAGCAGTTTGAGTGGTAATTTTGCAGACGACATTTGGAAAGGCATTTAATGATTAGGGATAGTTAGGGGAATTGTGGATAGTGAGGAAGAGTGTTAAACGTTGCAGCAGTATGTAGATCAGCTGGAACGTTGGGCAGAGATATGGCAAATTGAATTTCATCGGGACAAGTGTGAAGTGATGCATTTATGAAGTCAAATGGAAGAGAGAAGTACACTAATTGACTAGTTTGAAACATTGATAAACAGAGAGACATTGGAAGCAAATCCATAGCACCCTAAAAATAACAACACAACAGGATGTGGTGGTAGAGGGAGAGTATGGTATGTTTGCCTTTATTGGGCACAGTATTGAGTACAGACGTTTACAAGTCATGTTGTGACTGAATGAAACTTCATTCGGCCATGTTTGGAAGGTTGTGTGTTGTTCTCATCGACACACCACAAGAAGGATGTGGAGGTTTTGGGGAGGTTGCAACAGAGGGTTGGCAGAATATTGCCTGGATGAGAATGTGTTTACTGTAAGGAGGTTGGACGCAGTTGGATTGATTTGCGTGAGTGTCGGAGACTGAGGGGTGACCGGGTACAGCTATATAGCATTAGGAGAGGCGTGAATAGTGTGGATAGTCGGAATCCTCCTTCCAATGTAGAAATGTCAAATACTAGGGCGCATCTGTTTAAGGTGAGAATGAAAAGTTTTAAGTGAGATGAATGAGGCCAGTTGTCTTTACCGAGAGGGTAGAAGCTGTTCAGGAGGTGGGAGAGGTGTCAACGAGAGCAAACATTTGAAGGGCATTTAGACAGAAACATGAACAGGCAGAGAATAGAGGGATATCGCCCATGTGCAGGCAGATGGGATTAGTTTAGAATAGCATCATGGTCAGCACAGCCATGGTGGGCCGAAGGGCCTATTACTCTGCTGTACTGTTCGATTTTCTAACTTAACGACATCGAACCTGTCAAAGCCCCTCCGAATCCTGGATGTTTCATTCAATTTCTCTCCCATTCTTCAAAACCCCAATGGGTTCAAGGTCAATCTACTCCACCTCTTCTCATTGGAATATCCCGCCATCTCCAGGATCAGCCGAGTGAACCTTCCCTGGCCTGCCTCCAATACAAGAATGTCTTTCCTTAGGGCACACATACTGTTCATTATAATCTAGGTGTGGTCTGACTTGTACCTTGCATCGTTTTAGCAAGACCTCCTTATTTTTAGAATCCATTCGCTTTGTAATAAATGGCAGCATTTGATTTGCCTTCTCATTTACCTGCTGACCCTGTAAGCTACCTTTTTTAGATTGATGCACAAGAATTCCCAAAACCCTTTGTGAAGTCGGTCTGAAACCAAACGGTGTTAGCCTGACAGTAAGTCGGGAACGTGCTGGAATGTGCTATAAAGAATATGACAATAAATGATAACTGGATGTGTAGAAACAATGGGAGATGCATGATGTTATAAAAGGGGAATATTTTTAAATCTGTTGGATTCTATATTTTGGTGTGACCTTAAATGGCAAAATAGATAAGGGTAGGGGAGGCTAGATGGATATTTGAAATTTCAGAAGCATTTTGACAAGTTCCAGCCAAGGCTAAAAATTATCTCGGGAGGGAATAGGGCCCCTGAAAGGTCAATGAGGCTATCTGTGTGGAATCACTGCTGATGGGTGGGATACTGAACAAATATTTTGTGTGCGGATTTACTACGGAGAAAGATATGGAAGCTTGGGAACTTAGGAAAATACATAGGGATATCTTGAAAAGAGTGCACATTGGAGAACAGGAGGTGCTGGATGTCTTAAAATGCAATAAGTTAGATAAAACCTTGGGACATGATCAGATGTATCCCAGCGCCTTGTGAGAAGCGAGGGAGGAAATTGCAGGGCCCCTCCCAGAGATTTTTGCATCATCAACAGCCACTACAGGCCAGTGAGACTGATGCAGGGGTGGTAAGTTGTTGGAGGAGATTCTGAGGGGAATGATCATCATGCCTTTGGAAAGGTAAGGACAGATTTACGATCGTCAGCATGGCTTTGTGCACGGGAAATCATGCCTCAAATGTGAGTGTGGAGGTAGACAAGTGAGAGATCAAAGCAGAGCAGTACACGATGTCCACATGAACTTTATCAAGGCCTTTGGCAAGGTTCTGCATGGCAGACTGGTTAGTAAGTTGAGATCAGACATAACCAGGGAGCGCTCACCAACTGGATACAAAACAGGATTGACGGTAGGAGACGGAGCATGATCATAGAGGGTTACTGCTTAAACTGCAGGCATGTGACTAACAGTGTGCCGTGGGGTTCGGTGCTGTGTCATTGTTGTGCATCATTTATGTAAACAGTTTGGATGATAATACAGAAGCCATGGTTAGCAAGTTTGTGAGTGAGACTGAAATTGGTGATAATGTGGACAGTGAAGAGGGTTATCGAAGAGTACAAGGGGAGCAACAATACTGCTGGGCCAGTGAGGTTAGAAATAACAGGTGGAGAAATGCAAGATGTTGTATTGTGGTAAAGCAGATCAGGCTGGACTTGTACAATTAATGTTCGGGCCCTGGATACTGTTGTCAGTGACCCAGGGACTCAGGTACACAGTTTTATGAAAGTAGCGTCACAGGTAGACAGTCTGGTGAAGCAGGCGTTTGAGATGGTTACCCTTCATTGGGCAGAGCATTGAGAGTAGGAGTTGGGATGTCATGGTGTATCTGTACAGGACATTAGTGAGGCCACTGTATAAGCATTGTTGATTATCTGGTAAAAATCAACTTGTTCACGTATGTCCTTTAGAGAGGGACACCTGGCATTCTTACCTGGTATGGCTCACATGTGACTCCAGTCCCACAGCAATATGGCTGACTCTGAGCTGCCTCTGGACAATTAGCAGTGGGGTAATGTATGCTGGTCCATCCCGTGACTTCCTCAGGCCATGAATGAATAAATGAAAATACAGATGTCCATCCCTACCTCTGCAAACAGCTCTAGCTGCAGCAATTTGTACTGGCTTTGTAACATTGTTCAGGCCTTTGCCCCAAACTGTAACACTCTCACCACCTCCAGCACCTTCAATTCTCCCAGTTCTGATCATCTGATTAAACGCTGACGTTTCCTCTTCCTACTGCACTCCTGCTTGGAGACTACCCCGCGATCTCTTTAACCAATGCGTCCACACTTCTA
>NW_025193548.1:0-3948 GCF_004010195.1 Chiloscyllium plagiosum | reverse complement strand
CGTGGGTTCCATAAGACAGTTGAAATCTCCTTCTGCAATAATGTGCCATGATGCAAGATAACTGAATTTGTAAAGTGCATCTACCAGGATTTTAAGAGGGTGCGCCGGGGTGGGGGTGAGGGGTCTCAATTACTATTCAAAATATTGGATTATTTACCATAGTTTAAGGCTTGGGGGATTATGATCCTTCCGTGAGTATCAAAGACAATCTAGTAATTTAACTGGAAGATTCTTCTTATCCAGTATGGCTTCTCTCCCACTCCTAGTATTAAAAGACGAAAATAAAAACCCATTCAAACCCGCTCTGCTATAACGTCAAATGTTCCTAGTCATCGAGGTGCATCTTCTTCAATAGGACAAAATCCACCCTCTCTTTTTTAAGACTAGAAAGTAAGTTGTTCCTCTTGACTGGACAATGGCTCCCCTTAATGTTCCAGGTGCACCATTTAAGCATATCATTTTCCAGAACAGACTGTAGCAACATTTGAACTCGAGAGAGGAAGAACTCGAATTACTGATTAATAACAAACAAAGTCTCATAGAGCTAAAAAAACTACACAATCTAAAACTATTACAACTGACAAGCTCTCAAAACTTTCCAAAACTAAACATATAAAAAAAACCAAAAAACTAAAAAAATCGATACGGGAATTTAAAATTTCCACAAAGTTTTCGCTTTCTCTGCAGAGTCAGACGAGTTCATGGATCCATTAAATGCAATACGGAGAATCGTTGGGTACCAGAGGGAATACTGAGAGGTGTTAGACTTGGAAGCAGGTGAGCATTTTGGTGATAGCGATCACAATTCTGTTATGTTTACTTTAGTGATATCAAGGGATAGGTGTATACCACTGGGCAAGAGTTACAGCTGGGGGAAAGGCAATTAGGCACGATTTAGGAAGCATAGAAGGGAGAAGGAAACTGAAGGGGATAGGCACATAAGAAATGTGGAATTTATTCAAGGAAAAGCTACCGTGTGTCCTAGATAGGTATGTACCTGTCAGGCAGGGAGGAAGCTGTGGAGTGCGGGAGCCATAGTTTACGAAGGAAATGGAATCTCTGGTCAAGAGAAGAAGAATGCTTGTTTTCGGATGAGATGTGAAGGCTCAGTTAGGGCGCTTGAGGGTTACAAGATAGTCAGCAAAGACTTGAAGGGAGAGCTCAGAAGAGCCAGGAGAAGACATGAGAAGTTGTTGGCGGATAGAATCAGGATGAACTGAAGGCTTTCTGTAGGTATTTAAGAAATAAATGAATGACGAAAGTAAGATTAGAGCCAATCAAGGATAGTCGTGGAAAGTTGTGTGTGGAGTCAGAGGGGATAGAAGAAGCACTAAATGAATGTTTTTCAACAATATTTTCAACATTTTCTGGAAAATGACAATGTTGTCGAGGAGGTTACTGAAATACAGGCTAAACGACTAGTTGGGATTGAGGTTCACAAGGAGGAGGTATTAGAAATTCTGCAGAGTGTGAAAGTCCGTAAGTCCCCTGGGCCGGATGGGATTTATCCTAGGATCCTTTGATCTTTAAATCGTCATTGTCTACAGGAATAGTGCCAGAAGACTGGAGGATAGCAAATGTGCTTCCCCTGTTCAGGAAGGGGAGTAGAGACAACCCTGGTAATTATAGGCCAGTGAGCCTTACTTTAGTCGTTGATAAAGTGTTGGAAAAGATTACAAGAGATAGGATTTATAATCATCTAGGAAAAAATAAATTGATTAGGGATAGTCAGCACGGTTTTGTGAAGGGTAGGTAGTGCCTCACGTACCTTATTGAGTTCTTTGTGAAGGTGACCAAACAGGTAGATGAGAGTAAATGGGTTGATGTGGTGTATATGGATTTCAGCAAAGCGTTCGATAAGGTTCCCCACTGTTGGCTATTGTACAAAATGCGGAGTAATGGGATTGTGGGAGATATAGCAGTTCGGAACAGTAATTAGCTTGCTGAAAGAAGACAGAGGGTCGTGGTTGATGAGAAATATTTACTCTGGAGTCCAGTTAGTAGTGGGTCTGTGTTGGGTCCACTGCTGTTCGTCATTTTCATAAGCGACCTGGATGTGTGTAGAAGGATGGGTTAGTAAATTTGCAGGTGACACTAAAGACGGTGGAGTTGTGGATAGTGACGAAGGATGTTATAGGTTACAGAGAGACATAGATAAACTGCAGAGCTGGGCTGAAAGGTGGCAAATGGAGTTTATTGTGGACAAGTGTGTGGTCATTCACCTTGGTCGGAGTAAACGAAATGCAAAGTACTGGGCTAATGGTAAGATCCTTGGTAGTGTCGATGAGCAGAGAGATCTCGGTGTCCAGGCTCAAAGATGCTTGAAAGTTGCCACCCAGGTTGACAGGGTTGTTAAGAAGGCATACAGTGTTTTTGTTTTTATTAATAGAGGGATCAAGTTCAGGAAGAATGAAGTTATGCTACAGCTGTACAAAACTCTAGTGCGGCCGCACTTGGAGTATTGTGTACAGTTCTGGTCACCACACTATTTGAGGGGTGATAGATATGGGACAGATGTCAGAGGTAGTTTCTTTACTCAGAGAGTATTAAGTGTATGGAATGCTTTGCGTGCAACGGTAGCAGATTCGCCAACTTAAAGTACATTTAAGTCGTCATTAGACAAGCATATGGGCGTAAATGGAATAATGTAGGTTAGATGGGTTTCAGATTGGTATGACAGGTTGGCGCAACATCGAGGGCCGAAGGGCCTGTACTGCGCTGTAATGTTGCAAGTTCTATATCATCAAAAATTTTTTTCTGAATCACCGCCGCCGAAACGTTCCGAAAGGACATAATCCTGGAGCCCGTGAATTAAAGGCATTGGATCTTTCCGCTGGGTTCTGGAAGATTCCATTAGTCTTTGTTTATCCCCATAACTGTGTAACCACACGCGGACAGGGCGAGAGCGCTGGTCTGAGCCTGATCTGTGCATCGTAACCCGATGAACTGTCTCAGTCTTCACCCGTCCCTCTCCAGTTTCTAAGTGAAGGAATCGCTGCAGCCAGTTCTCAAAAATTACTCACTGGGTGACCACCTGCTGTCTGGTCCAGCAGACCGACGATGTGAACATTCTTCATCCTGCCCCTGTTCCCAAGGTCTTCATCATGTTCAATTAAGATACAGACCTGTTTTTCAAAGGTGAGGATCCTCTCTTGTGAGGAATTTATCGCAGACTCTGTCATGCAGTTCGGCGCTTGACATCGTCCATTTTGTTTCCAAGGCTGTCAAGTTGCTGCTCGTGTTTTTGGAGCGCTTCTGAGAGTCGTTGTGGTTCTAGCCACGGCTGAACCCTTCTTCAATCATAGCTTCAATCATTTCACCTAACTTCGTGAATTCAGTGACCAAGGCCTGGTGAGTAACTGGGTCCATGGAACGAGCAGAGTGGGTTGCAGCCACAGCCTCAGGCATGCTCAATGCTTCTGATGGGAGCACCGTGTGTTGGGACTGACTCGATCCTTTCCCATGTTTTGTCATCTCGACTTGACAAACCGGGATCAGTAAAGATTCTATCACTCTTTTAGGGTTGAATTTTAAGTAAGTTGCTGGGGTGGAGTGGGTTAGGGAACCACTACATTTTATCGATATCATCATTTCGGTTTGCATTAAATTCCTGGATGTTCTGGAGCAGTGTGATTTTGTATCATTGTCTACATTTTCCCTTACACTGCAAATTGCTGCCCATTCCTCGATAATCCTTGACTCTGTTGTTACTTATGAACGTTCTGTCTGTGCCTCAAAAATAGTCAATATCTCTTTCTCCAAAGCCCTGCGGGGAAAAGTGTTCCAAATACTCTCACCACTGAGAAAAGAAAAGTTAACTTCAACTGTGTGTGAGATCATTTTTGTCCCCTTACCTGAATTTAAAATTTAAAATTTGTTGTGAGCAGTGGAAGAGTGGGACTAGAAAAGGAAAGAGTGATGCCCTCCATCCTCAGTCACAACTGGAGT
>NW_025193547.1:0-3948 GCF_004010195.1 Chiloscyllium plagiosum | reverse complement strand
TCCCATATTTCTAAACTCCAGAGAATATAGGCCTGAATTGCTTAATTTCGCTTCAGAGGACAAACTCCTTATCTCTGGAATCAGTCTAGTAAAACTCTACTGAACTGCCTCCATGATAATTACATCCCTCCTGCAGTCAGGACACCAAAGCTGTACACAGTACTCAATTGCGATCTCATAAATGCCTGGCATTATTGCAGCAACACCTCCCTCGCTTTATAATCTATTCTTTCAGAAATAAATGCCAAATTTGCAGTTGCCTTTCTCATTATCTGCTATACCTGCATCTTTGTTTTTTGCGATATGGATGAAGATACCAGATCCCGCTGTACCTAAGCACTCTGTCGTTTCCCTCTGTTTGGATAGTAAGTTGCCTTTCTGTTACACCGACCAAAACGGCCTCATACTTTTCATTGTTACATTTCATCTGCCAAATAATGGCCCAACCTATCCTTATCCATTCATTACAATTTATCACCTGAGTCAGTGTCTTCTGAAAAACTGATTATAGCATGTCCATCCCATCAAATAAGTGATAGTATTGATTGCAAATATTTGGGGCCTGGGGACTGAGCCCTATGGCATTTTTGGAAACAGAAAACGAACCAGTTATTCCATCTCACTGCAATTCTTTGTTTTGCCAATCCGATATCCAAGCGAATAAATTACTTCCAACCATATGCGATCTTATTCTGCAGATTAGTCGTTTGTGCACACCTTATTCAATGTCTTCTGCAAGTCCTGATTTTACATCTCTCAGGATCCCCAGTATGCAGCTTGCTTTTCACATTCTTAACGACTCAAATAAATAATGAAAATACGATTCATCCTTTGTAAAATTATATTGATTCTGATGGATTGTGGCATGACTCTGCAAATGTCTTTTTATTAATTCCTGAATAATCGATTTTAACAATTTTCTTAAATTCCAGCAGTATTCTCACTACTTTATAATTCCATCGTAAAGGTGGTGAGCTTGAATCCTCACCTCTTTATATTCTCTTCGTTCCCTCCAATCCTGTATAATTGACACATGGTGTGAAATGCCCTACTCTGGTTGCTGTGTAAGAGGCATGAGTGGCTGAATGGACTCATTCTCTTCCCTGTGCACAAATTCAATGGGCTGATGTCAAAACAAAACATAGATTAAACCGAGCTAAACCAAGGCAAATTAAATTAAATTACATGAATTTACAAAACCCAGCACAATCCTACCAAAGCTCGCCATCAGCGGTAACATGAGTTGCAATAGCAGTATTTGTTCATAATTCTTCCTCTCAGAGCCATGAGTTGCAATAGCAGTATTTGTTCATAATTCTTCCTCTCAGAGCCCTCACTGTTATACAAATGTCCTGACCAGTATAGCCAATGAAACCATGTATATATGGCTGAAATAGGGCCGCCACGTCCTATAACAATGTTCCGTTTTTCTGGTGCCCATACTCGTAAGGACGTCCGAGGGGTGGGCTCCATAACTAATTTACACAACGATGAGAGTCCTGGAAGGTTTGCTGGAACCCAGTTCATCAGAATGTTCTTCCTCACACTAAATGAAAGAATACTAAACAATTTATTCCCATGCAAGTCCAAAGAGGGAAGATTCAGCGAACCCAAGAAGAGGGGCACCCGATTTGCCTTGACCTCGGTTCCCAAAACCCCTTCCAAAACACTTGCTATAGTGCACCAATACCTACGAAGCTTGTGGCATGATCACAAGCAATACGTAAGTGTACCAACATCCATTATACATTTGGGGCGCATTGGGGACGCTCCTGTCTTAAATTTTACAAGCTGCTCCAGTGTCAATTAAACCCTGTGGAGTACCTTCAACTGCATAGCCTACGTCCTATTACAAATTGAAATCTTCCTTACGGTCTCCCAAATATCTTCCCACTCCTCTGGTGAGATCTCCACCCACAATTCCTGAGCCAAGATTTCATGCAGCCGCTCTATATCCTTCGAGACACTACCTCTTAATAAATGATAGAGAGTGCTGACCGAGAGAGCACCTGTGGACCGAAGCACTCTTCTCTCCATTTCCGACCTATGGGGACTAACCATTAATGTAGTCTTTTTTTCTGTATAAAATTCCTCATCTGAAAGTAACAAAACTGGCCCCTCCAAGATAACTCATATTTCTGGCTCAGCTGCACGAAAACCATCCTGACCATCACGTCAAATAATTCTCCCAAACAGGAAACTCCTCTGAACTCTCAGAGCTGAAAGGCAGAATCCATCAATCCTAGCTGGGATCCTACCAATCCCACAATGGGAATAAAAGGGGAAGTTTATTTTTGTATATTGCCATCACTTTGTCGCATCATTTTACAGGCTTTAACTATTTTAAGGACAATTGGATCTCGGCAATGGTCCATAACAGTCCTCATCATGTCCATGAACAACAGATTAATGAGGGGGCATTTTGTCTGGGATGCCTCAATGTCCAGCCAAACTGACCGCAGGTCTTTGCAAGCTCAATCAGCCACATACGATTGCAGGGAACCTAGTTGGCATTTCTTAATGTCCAGAAAATTCAACAACATTCATCTTCCGCAGAAGCTGTAATTTGGTGAGCTTCATAAGAGGCCAGCTGTGGTGCCAGATAAACAAGCTTAACCAACTGTAAAGCCTCCATTGCACCGACCTGGAGAGTAAAAAAAAGGACCATTCGCGTGGGATAGAAGAAACGAGGAAGTACATTCATTTTAACCGGAGATATTCTACCCAACCAGGATATTAGAATACCTTCCCAGAGACGAAGGTCACGTCTTATCTTGTCGAGCACCTGCACGAAGTTTGCTTTATGTAATTGACCAAAGGCCGGCGCGATAAAAATGCCTAAATAGAGGAAACCTCCTTGTGACCATCTGAAAGGGAATCGGATTGCACCCCCCATGATCAAGTACTCGATTAACACCGCAACAGGCATGGCCTCCGATTTCATAAAATTAATGTTATAACCCGAGAAAGATCCAAATAAATCAATCACTTCTATTAAACGGGGCAAATATATCATCGGGTTAGTGAGAAAGAGAAGAACATCATTTGTGTAAGGATGATGTTATGCCTTTCTGACTCTACCACCCGTTCAGTTATATTGGGACCCCTCTGGGTGGCCTCTGCCAATGGCTCAATGACTAATACAAATAATAACGGTGAAAGGGGCACCCTTGTCGGCTGCCTCTGCCGATGCTAAAATTATACCATTAGACCTTACACCTTTAGTGAGAACTGCTGCTGCTTTAGCGTCGCTATATAATTCTGTCATCCACCAGGCAAAGAGACCTTCAAAGCCAAACGGTTCCAAGACATAAAAGAGGTATGACCACTACATCCAATCAAATGCTTTCTCTGCATCCAGCGAGACTACCAAGCTTGGAATCGACCTTGCTGGCACACCTGAACCATATTTTGCACTCTCCTAATATTAATAGGGGACCTGTGACTCCTAATAACACCTGTCTGTTCCTCTTTCACAATGAAGGACAAGATCGTCTCCAGCCTCAACGCTAGTATTTTCGACAAAATTTTAAAGTCCACAGTTTAATAACAGTATAGGCCTGTACGAATAGGCAATCCTCTGGGGTTTTCCCTCTCTTGAGAATAAGAGAAATATTTGCTTTTCTCGGAGATGATGGGAGGCAGTCCTGTCTACAAAAATAATTGAATTTTTCCAACATTGGCCCAGCCATCATATCGATGAACTCCTTATAAATCTCACTCCGCAAGCCATCTGGGCCGGTCGGTTTGCCACTCTGGATCTGCCTCACCGCATCCTCTGTCGCTTGGATTGTCAGAGGGGCATTTAAAAGAGACTCCTGGTCTGAAGTTACACCTGGGAGGTCCAGGGTCTTAAAAAAGGACTCCATCTTCACTAATCTATCCGCACAATCCTCTGACTGGAGCAACCCAGAATAGAACTTTCTGAATACTGCATTAACCCTTTTC
>NW_025193546.1:0-3948 GCF_004010195.1 Chiloscyllium plagiosum | reverse complement strand
TGTTCCAGGACTCATTGTCCATGTGCTGTTCCAGAGCTCACTGTCCATGTACTGTTGCAGGCCTCACTGTCCATGTGCTGTTCCAGGACTCACTGTCCATGTGCTGTTCGAGGCCTCACTGACCATGTGCTGTTCCAGGCCTCACTGTGCATGTGCTGTTCCAGTACTCACTGTCCATGTGCTGTTCCAGGACTCACTGTCCATGTGCTGTTCCAGACTCACTGTCCATGTGCTGTTCCAGGACTCATTGTCCATGTGCTTTTCCAGGGCTCACTGTCCATGTACTGTTGCAGGCCTCACTGTCCATGTGCTGTTCCAGGACTCACTGCCCATGTGCTGTTCGAGGCCTCACTGACCATGTGCTGTTCCCGGCCTCACTGTCCATGTGCTGTTCCAGGACTCACTATCCATGTGCTGTTCCAGGACTTACTGTCCGCCTCACTGACCATGTGCTGTTCCAGGCCTCACTGTCCATGTGCTGTTCCAGGACTCACTATCCATGTGCTGTTCCAGGACTTACTGTCCATGTGCTGTTCCAGACTCACTGTCCATGTGCTGTTCCAGGACTCACTGTGCATGTGCTGTTCCAGGACTCACTGTGCATGTGCTGTTTCAGTCTCACTGTGCATGTGCTGTTCCAGACTCACTATGCATGGGCTGTTCCAGGACTCACTGTACATGTGCTGTTTCAGGCCTCACTGTCCATGTGCTGTTCCAGGACTCATTGTCCATGTGCTGTTCCAGGCCTCACTGTCCATGTGCTGTTCCATACTCACTGTCCATGTGCTGTTCCAGGACTCATTGTCCATGTCCTGTTCCAGGACTCACTGCCCATGTGCTGTTCCAGGACTCACTGTCCATGTGCTGTTCCAGGACTCATTGTCCATGTGCTGTTCCATACTCACTGTCCATGTGATGTTCCACGACTCTTTGTCCATGTGCTGTTCCAGGACTCACTTCCCATGTGCTGTTCCGGACTCACTGCCCATGTGCTGTTCCAGACACACTGTCCATGTGCTGTTCCAGGACTCACTGTCCATGTGCTGTTCCAGGACTCATTGACCATGTGTTGTTCCAGGCCTCACTGTCCACGTGCTGTTCCAGGACTCACTGTCCATGTACTGTTCCAGGACCCATTGTCCATGTGCAGTTCCAGGACTCATTGTACATGTGCTGATCCAGGACTCACTGTCCATGTGCTGTTCCAGACTCATTGTCCATGTGCTGTTCCAGGCCTCACTGTCCATGTGCTGTTCCTGGACTCACTATTCATTTTCTGTTCCATCACTTACTCTCCATGTGCTGTTCCAGACTCACTCTGCATGTGCTGTTCCAGGACTCATTGTCCATGTGCTGTTCCAGGAGTCATTGTCCATGTGCTGTTCCAGTCCTCACTGTCCATGTGCTGTTCCAGACTCACTGTCCATGTGCTGTTCCAGGACTCATTGTCGATGTGCTGTTCGAGGCCTCACTGTACATGTGCTCTTCCAGGACTCATTGTCCATGTGCTTTTCCAGGACTCACTTCCCATGTGCTGTTCCGGACTCACTGTCCATGTGCTGTTCCAGGACTCACTGTCCATGTGCTGTTCCAGGACTCACTGTCCATGTGCTGTTCCATACTCACTGTCCATGTGATGTTCCACGACTCATTGTCCATGTGCTGTTCCAGGACTCACGTCCCATGTGCTGTTCCGGACTCACTGCCCATGTGCTGTTCCAGACACACTGTCCATGTGCTGTTCCAGGACTCACTGTCCATGTGCTGTTCCAGGACTCAATGACCATGTGTTGTTCCAGGCCTCACTGTCCACGTGCTGTTCCAGGACTCACTGTCCATGTACTGTTCCATACTCACTGTCCATGAGCTGTTTCAGGACTCATTGTCCATGTGCTGTTCCAGGACTCACTGCCCATGTTCTGTTCCAGACTCACTGTCCACGTGCTGTTCCAGGACTCACTGTCCATGTACTGTTCCAGGACTCATTGTCCATGTGCTGATCCAGGACTCACTGTCCATGTGCTGTTCCAGACTCACTGTCCATGTGCTGTTCCAGGGCTCACTGTCCATGTACTGTTGCAGGCATCACTGTCCATGTGCTGTTCCAGGACTCACTGTCCATGTGCTGTTCGAGGCCTCACTGACCATGTGCTGTTCCAGGCCTCACTGTCCATGTGCGGTTCCATACTCACTGTCCATGTGCTGTTCCATGACTCATTGTCCATGTGCTTTTCCAGGACTCACCTCCCATGTGCTGTTCCAGACTCACTGCCCATGTGCTGATCCAGGACTCACTGTCCATGTGCTGTTCCAGACACACTGTCCATGTGCTGTTCCAGGACTCTCTGTCCATGTGCTGTTCCAGGTCTCTCTGTCCATGTGTTGTTCCAGGCCTCACTGTCCATGTGCTGTTCCAGGCCTCACTGTCCATGCGCTGTTCCAGACTCACTGTGCAAGTGCTGTTCGAGGCCTCACTGTCCATGTGCTGTTCCAGGCCTCACTGTCCATGCGCTGTTCCAGACTCACTGTCCATGTGCTGTTCCAGGCCTCACCGTCCATGTGCTGTTCCAGGACTCATTGCCCATGTGCTGTTCCAGGCCTCACTGTCCATGTGCTGTTCCATACTCACTGTCCATGTGCTGTTCCACGACTCATTGTCCATGTGCTGTTCCAGGACTCACTGTCCATGTGCTGTTCCAGGACTCACTGTCCATGTGGTGTTCCAGGACACATTGTCCATGTGCTGTTCCAGGCCTCACTGTCCATGTGCTGTTCCAGACTCACGGTGCATGTGCTGTTCCAGGGCTCACTGTCCATGTACTGTTCCAGGCCTCACTGTCCATGTGTTCTTCCAGGACTCACTGTCCATGTGCTGTTCCAGACTCATTGTCCATGTGCTGTTCCAGGCCTCAATGTCCATGTGCTGTTCCAGGACTCACAATCCATGTGCTGTTCCAGGACTTACTGTCCATGTGCTGTTCCAGACTCACTGTCCATGTACTGTTCCAGACTCACTGTGCATGTGCTGTTTCAGACTCACTGTGCATGTGCTGTTCCAGACTCACTGTGCATGTGCTGTTCCAGGACTCACTGTCCATGTGCTGTTTCAGGCCTGATTGTCCATGTGCTGTTCCAGGACTCATTGTCCATGTGCTGTTCCAGGCCTCACTGTCCATGTGCTGTTCCATACTCACTGTCCATGTGCTGTTCCAGGACTCATTGTCCATGTGCTGTTCCAGGACTCACTGTCCATGTGCCGTTCCAAGACTCATTGTCCATGTGCTGTTCCAGGCCTCACTGTCCATGTGCTGTTCCTGGACTCATTGTCCATGTGCTGTCCCAGGCCTCACTGTCCATGTGCTGTTCCATACTCACTGTCCATATGCTGTTCCACGACTCATTGTCCATGTGCTGTTCCAGGACTCACTTCCCATGTGCTGTTCTGGACTCACTGCCCATGTGCTTTTCCAGACACACTGTCCATGTGCTGTTCCAGGACTCACTGTCCATGTGCTGTTCCAGGACCCATTGACCATGTGTTGTTCCAGACCTCACTGTCCATGTACTGTTCCAGGACTCATTGTCCATGTGCTGTTCCAGGCTTCACTGTCCATGTGCTGTTCCATACTCACTGTCCATGTGCTGCTCCACGACTCATTGTCCATGTGCTGTTCCAGGACTCACTGCCCATGTGCTATTCCAGGCCTCACTGTCCATGTGCTGTTCCAGGACTCACTGTCTATGTGCGGTTCCAGGACTCACTGTCCATGTGCTGTTCCAGACTCACTGTCCATGTGCTGTTCCAGGACTCACTGTGCATGTCCTGTTCCAGGACTCACTGTGCATGTGTTGTTTCAGACTCACTGTGCATGTGCTGTTCCATACTCACTGTGCATGTGCTGTTTAAGGAGTCATTGTCCATGTGCTGTTCCACGACTCATTGTCCAT
>NW_025193545.1:0-3947 GCF_004010195.1 Chiloscyllium plagiosum | reverse complement strand
CGACCCCGAAATTAAGAATCACGGATTGTTAACAGATTGAGCTAGGGAAACACTGAGTACCAGTTCATTTCAAAATTCATACATTGTCAAATTCCCCTTTGGCCACTATTTCTAGGCAATGTAACTCATCGACTACTCAAAGTCCAAGTTTCTACTTCAACTCTTGAACTCGCCAATAACACCATTCGCATCTCCAAAGTTTCAGCTCTTCCTGCTTCAGAATATTGCATTTCATATTCAGAGCATGTTCCAGGATTGTGCTGCTGATCAATTGCAACATGAGGACTGATAATACTTCCCCGTGCAAAATCCCCGATGCGATATTTTTGCGTGGTTGTGAGGGGACTTTACAGAACTTTAGCTCTGACAGACTGCAGAACCTGTCGCCACTTTTACCACCGAGAGTGACATAGACGAAAAAGAATAGGGCATCTAGGGATCTCAATCCGGTTGGTCTTGGAGATATCGTCCTAGAGCCACCATCTTTATTTTTGATAGCAGTAGGATTCTAGTTGCGTGAGTTATAATTATTTAAACAAGACCGATATGTACGGCCTTTTAAAATGCACGTAGAATCTGATCAATTAGCAGCAACACTGAAACTTCGAGATCCATTTCTTCATACGGTTACCGTGTGCTGACGTCCAGCACGTTTTTGCCCGTCTCTTTACCTTCCCTTTCACCCCAAACCAGTCTTCCATGTTGTCCTTGCTCTGTTGTTTGTCTGACATTTCCAGCTTTGTCGTAATCCTCAAACCTCGCTCCACTGTTTCTGGCTTTTCACTTTCAAACAGTTCATACTTTAACTTCATTTAGACAATATGCACAACATATCATTCTCTGGCCAGGGATGTACAGTCATTCTGATAGAATCCAAGGCACTTGAACATCTGAAATATAGGAAGCTCCGAACTCTTACAGTTCGGACAAATCACTGGGATTATAAACATTATTTCAATTCAGAACCTTCCTCGCAGATTCAACCAGTGACTTAGATGACAGGGTAATTGCGCCTTCGCCATTTTTTTTGCATGACACAACGGTGGGTGGGAAGACAAAGAGTGAGGACGACAAAGGAGTCTATGGGAGATATAGACAGGTCATGTGAATGATCAAATTCGTAGTGAATGCAATATAATCTGTGGAATTGAGACATTGTGGTGAAGATTAGAATAACTGAATATTATTTAAATTAAGACAGATTGAAACAAAACTGCAGCATAGAGAAATTCGGAAGCAGTTGTGCATAAAACACAAGAAACTAACACCCAGGTGTAAGTTGCAATCATGAACGCAAATTGAATGTTGTACTTTATTTCAAGGAGAATGGACAGTAAGTGTGGAGATGTCTTGCCTTAACAAGACAAGGTAAAGCTGAAGCACAGTGAGAAGTTTTACAGCCCACATATAAGCTAAGTCAAACCAGCATGCAGACAATGCAGAAATGTTCACGAAGTGGATACCGCTGTGCAGGAATATGCATATGAGGAGAGGTTGATTAGTTGGGAGACAGTAACGTGTGCAGATGCTGGAAGGCATTGATAATCAATGGGAATCAAGCGAACGGTTTTTGTCCGAAACATTGATTTTCCTGCTTTTTGGTTAGTTTCGGCCTGTACTCATTGGACATTACAAAGATGTGAGGAGACAGGTGGAAGTATCTAATGCTCTTATTTGGGTTGACATGGTTAATGTGACAAGTTTATTTTTCCTTATAGAGGAGATGAGGACCAGAGAGGATGATCTCAGTGTCAGCAGTCAAACGCACAGGACAGAGAACGGAGACATTTTCTTCTCCTTGTGAACTTGATGCCCATTTAGTGCAGTAGCCTGCATCTCCTTATTGTCTTCGACAAAATTGTTCTTTTCAAGTGTGAATGCAGAGATACGGATACTCCAAATGAAGGCAGTTTTGCCATAGACAGGCAAAATCTATCAGCAGAGGCATATAAGGTGGACTGGCCAGTTCCGGTGCAGCATTGTTCTTTGCTTTTGACAGAGAACTGACTGCGCAGAAAGTCAAAGTGATAATTGCACAGAAGCTCGACGTCCATCTTGCTGACTGAATGCACATTATTTTGTACAGTAATAGAGGATAGACCATTTGTTGACTAGCAGAAAGCACAGTATGAGTGTAAGTGTATGTTGTTCTGGCTGGAAATCAGTAAATGGTGTGCCTCAAGGATTAGTGTTACGACTGCAATAAATCACAATTTAGGCGGACGATTCGCAGTCGTGAACCGCGTGCAGTTTGTCAAAGTTTGCAGATCAGACTAAGATGAATGGCAGACCAAAGTATGAATCTGTGCAGAGGAGCATTGATACATCAAGTGACTGGACAACGGTCTGGCCGATGGAATATAATGTTAATAAGAGGGAAGTCATACATTTTGATTGAAGTTACAGTGAAAGGATTATTACCTGAATGGCAAAAATGGTGCAGCATGCTGATATGCGGAGCGAACTTGGTGTCTTTGTACATGAATCGCAGGCAGTTGGTCTGGGGATGTCAAAAATAATCAGGAAGGCAAATATGATTTTGTCCAAAGTTAAAAATCACACAACACCAGGTTGTAGTCCGATAGGTTTAATTGGAAGCACACGAGCTTTCGGAGCGCTTCCAATTAAACCTGTTGGATTATAACCTGATGTTGTGTGATTTGTAACTTTGTACATCCCAGTCCAACACTGGCATCTCCAAACATGATTTTGTCCATAACTTTAAAATGGATTAAGTTTAAAAGAAAGGAGACCAGGAGTACGATGTGCTGTTATTGTTTCTTCAAGATCAGTCCTCATTCTTCTGAAAGTATAATATGTGTATAATGCCAGCCTACTCAGTCTGTCCTCAAAAGCCAATCCACTCAATTCCAGAATCAACCTCCTCGACACCCTCTCAATTGCCTGTACATTATTTCTCAATTCTGGTCTCTTTAATTGAGAAAGGATGGACTGGCAATCGAGAAGGTATAGAGAGGCTCATTGGGTTGTTTCCGGAGTTGAGTGGATTGACTTCTGAGAAGATACTGGGTGTTCTAGGATTATGTGATTTTATGTTTTCAGAAGAAGGAGGGCCGATCTAAAAGGAACAAATATACTTATAAAGGTAATAGATAAGATAAGAGCAGACAGGATCTTTGCATTGGCTGGGGAAGCAAGGACAAGAGGTCAGAGCCGCAAAACTAGAGTGAGAAGATTAAGCGCTGAATTGAGAATGAACTTCCTCACCAACAATATTAAAAGTCTATGAAATTCCATGCCAAGTGATGTAATTGACGATACTGCAGTAAACATGTTTAGAGTCAAGATCGATATTTTTGAATAACAAAGGAATTAACGGAAATCGTCAGAGCACCGGTTAGTGGAGCTGAGTCCACGAAAAGATCAACCATGATGTTGTCGAAGGGTGGAGCAAGCTCTAAAGGCCAGATGGCCGACTAGTGTATTTGGTTCTTATGTTCCTATGTAAATAACCAAATCTGGATCTGCTCTTCAGTGTGGAGCAGACCGCATCACGAGAAATGAGGACAGTAAATGAAATGTACAAGGTAAAAATGAATTTTCATTTATTGTCATCTGACAAAACCATGAGGGTGCCGAAAGGAATATGCAATACTTGCAGTGTAGATTGTCAAAGACAACACACCATCTCCAAACTATTACATCCTACCTATCTCCCGACTAAAGTAAACCCAAATGTCAGAATGAACATGGCCCCTTTTGGCTTGAAATTTCAATAAAATGCAGACTGGTGGATGGAGTTAGCGAATTGTCTCTTGCTCAAGAGTATCAAGCACTTTGAATTTTCTGTCGCAGAAACTGATTAAAACCAAAATATTGGCTGTTATCAATGTGCAGAAAGGCGTAATTCTTGCAGTGAAATCGATCAAAGAATAAGGCGAGAAAGCAGGAATAGGGCATTGAGATGAATGATCAATCACATTATA